>NC_029794.2:66609870-66624284 GCF_000816755.2 Arachis ipaensis
AAAATTGCATCCATCACATCATACATACATATAGGAAATAATTTTGGTGAAAAACAACAAAAATTTTCAAGAATTTTATTTTTAGGGCGTTCTATTGAATTGATTTGGAAAATTGTTTTTAAACTTGCTTCAATGATTTTTATGGAACATAGAAGAGATATAGAACAAATAACCTTGTAAGTTTTTGAGCTTTCATGAGTTGTTACACATTCTAACCACAATTTTGTTCATAGTGTGTTTTTCTCTTTCTATGATTGTAATCTTGGTTTTGCTTGATTTTTTATTTCCAATAGTTGATGTTTGAATGCATTCAGCATGATTGAAGTTATTTTTGAATTAAACTTACTCACCCATATAGCCTTATCCTTGCATCTACCTTTGTTAACCCCTTTTGAGCCTTACTTACCCCATTGTTTTTAATATCACCACATCATAGCCCTAAGTGAAAAACCATGATATACATTGGATTGTATCTTTGATTAGCTTAGGTTGAGGAGTGTATTATATTTAACTGTGGGGGAATCTTTAGGAGGAACTTGGTAGAAAAGAAAAAATATATTTTGGGGTATGCATTGAAAGAAAAATTTTTGAAAAATAGATGCACATTCATGTATCAATTTGCCTTAACCATATGCATTCGTCAAAGAAAAAGAAGAAAAAAAATTGAAAAAGAAAGAAAAAAAATGAAAGAAAAATTTATTGCAAAAAGGGGATAAAGGTTGCCCCAAAGAAAAAAAAATGAATAAGAAATGCATATGTTGAAGGTTAGGAGTGCATATTTTTGTTATTGGGTTGAGATAGGTTGAGTTGGATACCTAAACTAATCAAGGATGCAATCTTAGTCCACTTGGCCATATCTATCCCACCTTGACCCTAACCCTATTATTACAACCCTAATAAGTCCTCATGATACTTGCATTAATGCATCACACGTTTGTTGATTGTTAGATGAAAAGCAAATCCTTGAAAACATTATTGGGAGGAGACTTGAGTGATTAAAACCTAAACACCGAGCGATTAAAGTGCATACACATCTAGTGAGGGTTTGATCACTCAATTCTAATTTTTCCATACCTCTTATCATGTATTCTTGCAAGTTCCTTCATTTTGATGAGTTGAATCAATTCTTTAGATTTTTTATTGCATTGAATTATTTCTTCGCTTAGCCCTATATGTCTATACTCTTGCTTGAAAATTTGATTGTTTGTTTTCACCAAATCCATAGGATACTATAGTATAGATAGATATATAGATAGTATATAGTATACTTGCATGCATATAGATAGTTGCATTCAATAAGTTGATTACCCTTTGATCATTCTCCTTGTTTGGTTTAGCATGAGGATATGCCACTGCTCAAGTGTGAGGAAATTGATGAGTCCATAATTGATGATATATTTTGGCTTGATTTGAGTGAATTTCATCCCATATACTCACACTTATTCACTTAAATAGCATACTTTTGTGTTTTCTCCCTAAATTAGTCTTAAATGTGAAAACATGCATTTTTGTGCTTAAATTAGTGATTTTAATCCCACTTTTATGCCATTCAATGCCATGACATGTTTGTTGAGTGATTTCAGGCCCTAAAGGCAAGATTGGCTAGGCAAAAGTGGAAGAAAGCATGTATGATGAGCGGATAATTTATACGCTTTTTGGCATTGTTTTTAGTATCTTTTCAGTATGATTTAGTTAGTTTTTAATATATTTTTATTAGTTTTTAATTAAAAATCATATTTCTGGACTTTATTATGAGTTTGTGTATTTTTCTGTGATTTCAGGTATTTTCTGGCTGAAATTGAGGGACCTGAGCAAAAATCAGATTCAGAGATTGAAGAAGGACTGCAGATGCTGTTGGATTTTGACCTTCCTGTACTCAAAGTGGATTTTTTAGAGCTACAAAACTCTAAATAGTGTGTTTCTAATTGCGTTGAAAAGTAGACATCCAGAGCTTTCCAGAAATATATAATAGTCTATACTTTGAATAAGGATTGACGACGTAAACTGTCGTTCAACACCAGTTCCATGCTGCATTCTGGAGTCAAACGCCAGAAACAAGTTGCAAAGTGGAGTTCAACGCCAGAAACACATTACAAACTGGCGTTCAACTCCAAGAATGACCTCTCCACGTGTAAACTTCAAGCTCAGCCCAAGCACACACCAAGTGGGCCCCAGAAGTAGATTTCTGCATCATTTACTCAATTCTGTAAACCTTAGTAACTAGTTTAGTATAAATAGGACTTTTTACTATTGAGTTTTCATCTTTAGTTTCATTTTAAGATCACGTTTGGGGGCTGGCCATTCGGCCATGCCTGAACCTTTCACTTATGTATTTTTCCACGGTAGAGTTTCTATACAACATAGATTAAGGTGTGGAGCTCTGCTGTTCCTCAAAGATTAATGCAAAGTACTACTGTTTTTCTATTCAATTCAACTTATTCCGCTTCTAAGATATTCATTCGCACTTCAACATGAATGTGATGATCGTGACAAAGTCATCATCATTCCCCTATGAACGCGTGCCTGACAACCACTTCCGTTCTATCTTCGATTGAATGGATATCTCTTGGATATCTAATACAAGGGACAGAGTCCGAGTTATTAGCGTCTTCGTGGTATAAGTTAAAACCCATGGATGGCCATTCCTGAGATCCGAAAAGTCTAAACCTTGTCTGTGGTATTCCGAGTAGGATCTGGGAAGGGATGGCTGTGACGAGCTTCAAACTCGCGAGTGCTGGGCGTAGTGACAGACGCAAAAGGATAGTAAATCCTATTCCGGTATGATCGAGAACCGACAATTGATTAGCCATTGACGTCGGGATTTTTGCCAGTAAAGAATGTCATAAAAACAGTCGCGTTGTAGATATAGTCTCTAAACCAACAAAAATCCCTTCGTACAAACGTTTTGGTTGTCATAAGTAACAAACCCCTTTTAAAATTGATAACTGAGTATTTAAACCTCGGGTCGTCTTCTCAAAGAATTGCAGAGAGGTATGTTCTTATTATTGGTTATGAGTTTGTAAATTGGGGTTTAGGAAGTAAGGTGGGAATATGTTATATGACAAATAAAATAAAATAATAATAATAAAATCTCTTGGCAAGGTATAAGAATTGGAATTCATATCCTAGTTATCCTTATCAAGTGTGAAGAGAATTGGATTTTAATCCCACTTGGTCAGCCTTTATTAAACAAAGGAAGGTTAAGTGGACTGATTAGCTTGATTCTCAAGTCCTAGTCAACTCCTGTGGAGAGACTAGTGTTAGAGCAATCCTAGCTAAAGCAAAATCTACCAATTTCAATCACTTGCTAAGTTTGATAACTCAAGTACTACCAATCACTTGACCAAAGCCAAAAGGGAGAAAAATATCTAAATTAAATTAAAAGCATTAATATAAATAAAGCAAAGCAATCTTAAATCTGAAATACCTCAAATAATATTAAATAAAATATGCAGATCTTAACATGAAAAGTTCATAAGCTAATTGGGCAACATATCTAATACAAGCATTGAAGCATCTGAAAGTAAAAAGAGGAATATAAAGTAAAAGGAATATTAAACCTGGGATTGAGAGTCACTCCTAAAACTAAGAGAAATCCTAAATCCTAATCCTAAGAGAGAGGAGAGAACCTCTCTCTCTAAAAACTACATCTACTCCTAAAATTAAGAATTATGAGAGCCTCTTCATGAATGGATGTATTTCCCCACTTTATAGCCTCTAATCTGTGTTTTCTGGGCTGCAAACTGGGTCAAAAACAGCCCAGAAATCGCTGGAGAAGAATTCAAACACGCTGATTTCCATCACTGCAATGCGGCCGCATAGATCACGCAGTCGCGTTGCCTAGCGTCAGGGAAACTATATCATATTATATATCAAATCGAAGCTCCAGACGTTAGCTTTCCAACGCAACTGGAACCGCGTCATTTGGACCTCTGTAGCTAAAGTTATAGCTGTTTGAGTGCGAAGAGGTCAGGCTGGACAGCTTAGCAATTTGTCTAACTTCTTGTATTCCTTCCACTTTTGCATGCTTTCTTTCCATCCTCTGAGCCATTCCTGCCCTATAATCTCTGAAAACACTTAACACACATATCAAGGCATCTAATGGTAATAAGAGAGGATTAATAATAAGCAAATATAAGATCAAAGAAGCATGTTTTCAATCAAAACACATAATTAGGAAGGAAATATAAAACCATGCAAATAGTATGAATAAGTGGGTAAAGAGTTAATAAAAACCACTCAATTGAGCATAAGATAAACCATAAAATAGTGGTTTATCAACCTCCCCACACTTAAACACTAGCATGTCCTCATGCTAAGCTCAAGAGAAGCTATAAAGATGAAGAGGAATGGTATGAAATGCAACCTATGAATGCAACTACATGCTAAATGTTTTTACTTACTTGGTTAAGAGTAAATAAGTTCTCCAAGACAAATACAAACCAATTTCTACTAATTCAAATCAGACAATAAAAAGCAAGTGAACTTGTAAGAAGACAGCTCATGAAAGCAGGGAACATAGAATTTAAGCATTGAACCCTCACTGGAAGTATATATCACTCTAATCTCTCAAGTGTATAGGGTAATTCACTCTAGTCTTCTCTAATCATGCTTTCTAAAAATTTGTTCTTCATCTAACCAATCAACAAAATTTAGTATACCAATGCAAACATCATGAGGTCTTTTCAAGGTTGTAATGGGCTGAGGTAAAGGTAAGGATATATGTATGGCCAAGTGAGCTATAATATGAATCTTCAATTAACCTAAGCTCTCACCTAATATACATATACTCTATATCTTCTTCTTCTTCTTCTTCTTCTTCTTCTTCTTTTTTTTTTGTATCCCCTTATTTAATTACTTAATATATTTTTCTTCAATGCACATGGTAATTTAATTATTTTGATTTCACATGAGCATGCTTCCCAAATTTTCAAATGACTTATTCAATTTAATTCCCTACTTTTTCATATCATCCCATGTTCCCATAAAATTTCCCACACTTAAATTTTTACACAATATCTATCTTAAGCTAACCAAGGATTCAACTTGGGATTCTTATTTTGTTTTTCTGCTTAAGGCTAGTAATGTGGTTATAAAATAGAAGGGATTTAAAAGCTCAAGGGGGTTAACAAGGGTGATGTAAAAGGTAGGTGATAAACCCATATTTCATGAGTTCTTTTGTGCTTAATTTGAGTGATTTATACAATCCTTCACCTGCTTATTCACATTAATTGCATGGTTTTACTCTCCCTTCCTTATTATGTCATATTGTGAAAATCATGTTTCCTAAGCTTTAAAATTAATTAATTTAATTACCTTTATTTCCATTCGATGCCATGATCAGTGTGTTGAGTAGTTTCAGATTTTCTAAGGCAGAATGACTTAAAGGACGGAAAAGGAAACATACAAAAATGGAAGGAGAAAGCAAAACAGAGCTTTAAGGAAACTGGTATCCACGCGATCGCATGAATGACGCGATCGCGTGCCAAGCACGAATCAGCAGCGACGCGGCCGCATGACTGACGCGACCGCGCGCCTTAAGCAGAACGCACATGACGCGGTCGCATGACTAACGCGACCGCGTGGCAAGGAAAAGCTCCAAATGATGCGACCGCGTGACCCACGCGGATGCGTGACAGAGGCCACGCACCAAAAATTACAGAATGCCCCCCCAGTGATTTCTGAAGTCCTTTTTGGCCCAGATCCAAGTACAGACAACATAGACCAGAGGTTATAAAGTGTGGGAATGCACCCATTCAAAGGGAGCTTGCATATTTTACCTTTCAATGATTTAGATTTAGTTGAGAGGGAGATCTTCTCTCTCTCTCTTTTAGAATTTAGGATTTCTTCTTGTTTTAAGAGTAACTTTGGATCCCAGGTTTAATGTTCTTTTATTTTAGTTTTACTTTTATTTATTTATTCCAACATTTGAATTGATTATTATAATTTGATTTATGAATTATTCCATATCACAGATTGTTATTTCAATTAATGATAATTGAGGTATTTTCAGTTTATGATTGTTCTCTTTGATTTAAGTTACCATTGCTTCCCATCTAAGGATATTCTTATTACTTCAGCAATTTTACTTTTTCCCCTTTTGGTTCTGGTTAAGAATTTAGTAACTCAACAGTTATTAAACTCAATACAATTGATAACCATTATCTTGCTAATTAAGCTGAACTTAAATAATCCCAACCTTTTCTTAGGAAATAAATAGGATTCAAAGGCCAGATTAATTAGTCCCTTGACTTTCCTTTGCCTTAGTAAAGGTTGACCAAGTGGAGTTTAGATTCAACTTTCATTATAATTAAGAGAGATAACTACGTTGATCCTCCAACTTCTTTTACCTTACCAAAAGTCTGCTTTACAGTATTTATTTATTTTAATTGCCATTTACTTTACCTGTCATTTAAATTACTTGCTTCTCACCTTCTAAACCCCGATTACAACCTTTATAGCCAATAATAAGAACATACTTCATCGCAGTTCCTTGAGAAGATGACCCGAGGTTTGAATACTCGGTTAACAATTTCTAAAGGGGTTTGTTACTTGTGACACCCAAAATGTTTGTACGAAGGGATTTTTGTCGGTTTAGAGACTATATCTACAACGCAACCGTTTCTATGAATCTCTTTACTGGTAAAAATCCTCTCGTCAGTAGGCTAATTTTGGGATAAGTGAGCTAAAATCAAACAATGGCCTCAATCATATGCAAGCATGTAAATACACTAAATATTGGACATATAGAATGGAACAAAGTAAAGATTACAATCATAGAGAAGGGAACACACAGGAATAAAATATTTATGGTTAAATAATGTAACGATATAAATAAGCTCAAATCTCACAGGTTGTGTGTTCTATAGCTCAAAAAACCATGTTCCAAATACAACTTCAAACAAGTTTTAATATAAAATTTTATTCAAATTAGTGAAATTCTCTAAAAATTTTCTTGAAAAAGAAAATATTACTTCAACCAAGTGGTAAAATATGCAAAAAAATTAAACAAATATGCAATCAAACATGCAAATGCAACAATGAATAAGGAAAATAAATCATTGGTGTTGAGATAGAGGAGTAACTAACCCATGGAGATCAGTATCGACCTCCCCACACTTAAAGATTGCACCGTCCTCGGTGCATGCTGAGATTTGCAAGTGGACGGGAGTTGTGGTTCCTCAGCTGGGGCTCTTTTTGTTCCTTTCCTTGCCGGTAGTTTGGGAGTAGCTTTCTCTTTACCCTTCTTAGTGGCCATCCTGAAAAGGGAAAAAGAAAGTAACTTTTTAAAGCTAAGGGTTAGAGCAAGGAAGAGAGCGGGAAAGGTGGTAATTAATGCACATTAAGATATACTGACATTATCACATGCTCGCGAGTACATGTGAAAAGTCATCAATGGAAAGTAGCTAGTGCATATGATGACAAGTGAATGCAAGGTGTTTATTCGCATGCTGGCAAAGGCATGAGTAGCATAGATTAAGCATTCAATGTCCAAATTAGATTACCAAGTCTTTCAAACTATCAACATGTTTGTAATAACAATTATATTTAATCAATAAAACATGAAAGGGGTTTTGTAAAAAACAAGCATTTATAATAGTAAATTAAAAGAAATCTTAAAAATAGTGCACAATGCCATACGGGCATTTTCACAAACACAGAGCGTGCATGGTAAATAAGCTATTTGAAAGTATTAAATTGAACATGCAAGCAACCCTTTAAAAGGTAACATATAATTGTCAAACCTTTTTAATAATCCAAAAATATATAAAAATAATGAGTCAAATAAATTTCTAACACCAATGAAAATAATGCAATGAATGAAAGTATGCAAATAAATTAAAATAAAATAAAAATAAAAATAAGAAGAATGAGAAGGGAAAGAAGTTAAGAAAGGAAGAAGAAAGAAATAAGAAAAGATAAGAAAAATAAGGATTAGAGAAGAAAAGATAAGAAAGTCGGCTGATCTGGATATGTTGTGCGACGATGGCGACGCGGTCGCGTGGTGCGCGATAAGGTTGGGTGACGCGGACGCGTGGGGCACGTGATCGCGTGACTCGATTTGTGCTAGTGGCACGAGTGCAGCCTCGCGGTCCCACAACTCTCTGTTCAAAACTTAGTATTGCCAAAATCCAGGGTGACGCGGTCGTGTGGGGCATGCGATCGCGTGAGTGGCCTTATTTCTAATATGACGCGGACGCGTGGGGCACGCGGACGCGTGGGGCACGCGTTCGCGTGGGAGGGCTTGGGCTGCCAGCACGAGTCCAGCCCAACTTCAGCACAACTTTCAGCCATGCACCCTTTTTACGCCGATTTCAGGTCACGCGGCCGCGTGGGTGACGCGGTCGCGTGGGAGGCCATTATTCCCATATGACGCAGTCGCGGTCGCGTGGGGTGATTTGTGCCATTGGCACGCCTCCAGCGCTGCTCCTGCGAAACTCTCTGTTCATATTAATATTGTCTCCCATCTCCTTGCGACGCGGACGCGTCGCTGATGCGATCGCGTTGCGTGCTCGCTTTTTTTTTTTTTAAATCTGAAAATATGCAGAATGCAGTGTTAATATGAATGTGATGCAAAACTCCAGGTTCAATATAATAAAATAAAATAAAATTTCAAAAACAAATAAAACTAAATAAAAATAAAAAAGGACGATCATACCATGGTGGGTTGTCTCCCACCTAGCACTTTTAGTTAGAGTCCTTAAGTTGGACATTTGGTGAGCTTCCTGTTATGGTGGCTTGTGCTTGAATTCATCCAGGAATCTCCACCAATGTTTGTATCTCCAGTAACCTCCGGGATCCCAAACTAAGCATGTAAAGCCCTTAAGAAGCTTCTAACAGATTCTTAGGCTCACGGGGTGACAAATGCCAGAACAGATTCCAGGATCCCAAACTTTACTTTTACACCCGTTTTTGTCTCGATCTGCATTTTTCCAGCTGGGTGAAAGGTGATCTGAATTCTCACTGCAGCGACCAAACAGCTTCCTAGACCCATTCAGTTGAGCTTTATACCAACCCTTGCGTTTGAACTTAAAGCTTCCAACCATGATGAACCTTGCAGGACAATTTTTACCACTGGCCATCTTCCTCCTACTCTTAATGTCACAAAGAGCTCTAAGTTTACCATCCATCTCCAGTAGCCCATATTCAAGTGGAATTAGAAAGCTAAGGGATATGAATTTTACCCACTTGAATATTGTGAAGGATGATGGCAACTTAGGGGGAGGTATTTTTAATGAAATTGCAAGTTCCACTCCCTTGTGCTCTTCTCTGATAATTACCACTTCTTTGTAAGCTTCTTCAATTTCAACCTCTTCCTCTTGGCAGCTCTCTTCCAATTTAATCTCCTCTTCATTGCTTTCCAAGGGCATGGGAGGTTGTGCTTCTTCTTCTTGAATCTCCATTTCTTGATCAACCTCTTCCAAGTCTTCAACTATGATATGCTTTGGAGGTGGTACACCGTCCTCAGCATCAAATTCAACCGTCTTGGAAGGAGGCTCTATGTCTTGACTTTCCCATGGAGGTTCTGCATCTCCTAGATCTTCAACCAACTCTTCTTCTTGAACAATGACAGCTTCTTCTACTTGTTCTAGTACGAATTCATTCTTTGTCTTGTCCACTGGGGTTTCTAGTATCTCCTTCATGCTACGCTCTTCACTAGACTGTCCACATGGGGCTGTGGCTGATCCTTGTGTATTTAAGTGCCCTGAAACCCATTGAATTACTACTTGCTCCAGTTGTTGAATGGTTGTTTGAAATTTAATTACTGTTTCCCTTAGGCGATCCTCTACTTCTCGGGTTGCCGAACTTGGACATGATACAAAAGAAAGTGGTGGTGGTTGAGAGTGATTGGATTGGAATTGGGGTGGTTCTATATATGGTTCATATGGCTCATAAGGTGGTTGGTATGGTGGTTGAGGGTTAGAGTCATATGGAGGTGAATGGCGGAAAGGGGCTTGTGAGTTTGGTGGTCCAAAGTTATGTTGAGGAGGGGGTTTATAGGCGTATGGTGGTGGTTGTTGATAATCAAAAGAGCGCTCACCATAGCCATTGCCTTGATATGCATCACAGAATGGTTGTTGATAGTCCGTTGGAGGCGGTTGTTGCCATGAGGGTTGAGTAAATCCTTGTGGCTCCTCCCATCTTTGAATCTTCCAACCTTGATGCCTGTTCTCATTGTAATTTCTTCTTCCTGCAACATAATTGTAACCAGACTCATAGCCAAAGGGGTGAGAGTTCATAGTAGCAAATAAAAATTAAAAATGAAAATTAAATTAAATTTTAAATTAAAAGAGTATTTAAATTTTGAAATTTGAATTTTGAAATTTGATTTTTGAAATAAGATAAGATAAGATAAAAAATTTAAAAATAAAAATCTGAAATTTTTTTATTTTAGAAAAAATTAATTAAAAATATTTTAAAACAATAAAATGACACCAAATTTCAAATTTTTAGATCAAAACGAAGAAAACAGCTAAGAACAGCTTGAAGGTCAAGATAAACGGGAAGAACAACTTGAAGATCAAGATGAACACTAAGAACAAATTTTTGAAATTTTTTTTTTAATAACTAAATAAAAATAAATAACCTCTTAATTTATGGAAAAGCAAAAATAAAAATAAAAATAAAAACAAATAAACAAGCAAAAATCAAAAAAAATATTTACAATAACCAATAATAAGGCACACGTTTGCAATTCCCCGGTAACGGCGCCATTTTGACGTCGGAATTTTTGCCAGTAAAGAATGTCATAAAAACAGTCGCGTTGTAGATATAGTCTCTAAACCAACAAAAATCCCTTCGTACAAACGTTTTGGTTGTCACAAGTAACAAACCCCTTTTAAAATTGATAACCGAGTATTTAAACCTCGGGTCGTCTTCTCAAGGAATTGCAGGGAGGTATGTTCTTATTATTGGTTATGAGTTTGTAAATTGGGGTTTAGGAAGTAAGGTGGGAATATGTTATATGACAAATAAAATAAAATAATAATAACAAAATCTCTTGGCAAGGTATAAGAATTGGAATTCCTATCCTAGTTATCCTTATCAAGTGTGAAGAGAATTGGGTTTTAATCCCACTTAGTCAGCCTTTATTAAACAAAGGAAGGTTAAGTGGACTGATTAGCTTGATTCTCAAGTCCTAGTCAACTCCTGTGGAAAGACTAGTGTTAGAGCAATCCAAGCTAAAGCAAAATCTTCCAATTTCAATCACTTGCTGAGTTTGATAACTCAAGTATTACCAATCACTTGAACAAAGCCAAAAGGGAGAAAAATATCTAAATTAAATTAAAAGCATTAATATAAATAAAGCAAAGCAATCTTAAATCTGAAATACCTCAAATAATATTAAATAAAATATGCAGATCTTAACATGAAAAGTTCATAAGGCAATTGGGCAACATATCTAATACAAGCATTGAAGCATCTGAAAGTAAAAAGAGGAATATAAAGTAAAAGGAATATTAAACCTGGGATTGAGAATCACTCCTAAAACTAAGAGAAATCCTAAATCCTAATCCTAAGAGAGAGGAGAGAACCTCTCTCTCTAAAAACTACATCTACTCCTAAAATTATGAATTGAGAGCCTTTTCATGAATGGATGTATTCCCCCACTTTATAGCCTCTAATCTGTATTTTCTGGGCCGCAAACTGGGTCAAAATCAGCCCAGAAATCGCTGGAGAAGAATTCAAACACGCTGATTTCCGTCACTGCGATGCGGCCGCATAGATCACGCGGTCGCATCGCCTAGCATCAAGGAAACTATATCATATTATATATCAAATCGAAGCCTCGGACGTTAGCTTTCCAACGCAACTGAAAACGCATCATTTGGATCTCTGTAGCTAAAGTTATAGCCATTTGAGTGCGAAGAGGTCAGGCTGGACAGCTTAGCAATTTCTCTAACTTCTTGTATTCCTTCCACTTTTGCATGCTTCCTTTCCATCCTCTGAGCCATTCCTGCCCTATAATCTCTGAAAACACTTAACACACATATCAAGGCATCTAATGGTAATAAGAGAGGACTAATAATAAGCAAATATAAGATCAAAGAAGCATGTTTTCAATCAAAACACATAATTAGGAATGAAATATAAAACCATGCAAATAGTATGAATAAGTGGGTAAAGAGTTAATAAAAACCACTCAATTGAGTACAAGATAAACCATAAAATAGTGGTTTATCAGCCATGCAGTGATAGCGCATTGGACCATTTTCACAGGAGGATGGGATGTAGCCATTGACAACGGTGATGCCCTACATAATGCTTGCCATAGAAAGGAGTAGGATTGATTGGATGAAGACAGCAGGAAAGTAGAGGTCAAAGGAACGAAAGCATCTCTGTACGCTTATCTAAAATTCTCACCAATGAATTACATAAGTACCACTATCCTATTTTATATTTTATTTAATTTTCATCCACTATAATTTCTTAAAACTATTTGAATCCGCCTAACTGAGATTTACAAGGTGACCATAGCTTACTTCAAGCCGACAATCTCCGTGGGATCGACCCTTACTCACGTAAGGTTTATTACTTGGACGACCCAGTGCACTTGCTGGTTAGTTGTACGAAGTTGTGAAATAGATATAAGATTATGAACGTGCGTATTGAGTTTTTAGTGCCGTTACCAAGGAATGGAATGATCACAATTTCGTACACCAAGTTTTTGGCGCCGTTGCCGGGGATTGTTCGAGTTTGGACAACTGACGGTTCATCTTGTTGCTCAGATTAGGTAACTTTCTTTTCGTTTTCTTTTCAAAAAAAAAATTCCCTTTCTTTTCAAAAATTATTTTAAAATTTTTAAGAATGAATTCTAAAGTTTCAAAATGGTATGCTGAAGTTTGGCTGGCCATCAAGCTTTAAACTAACCTGGTATGATTCCTGGAATCTTGATTGAGGACTTTGAATTCATTGCTTCCTTTTCCCTATATGTTTTCAAAAAAATAAAAATATACAAAAATAAAAAAAATTAATAAAATCATAAAATCAAAAATATTTTTTGTTTCTTGTTTGAGTTTAGAGTCAATTTTTAAGTTTGGTGTCAATTGCATTTTTTCAAAAAAATTTATGCATTTTTCAAAAATTCATGCATTCATAGTGTTCTTCATGATCTTCAAGTTGTTCTTGGTAAGTCTTCTTGTTTAATCTTCATATTTTCTTTTTTTGTGTCTTTTCTTGTTTTTCATATGCATTTTTAATTTGTTAGTTTCTGAAGTTTGAAAATTTCTAAGTTTGGTGTCTTGCATGTTCTTCTTTCATTAAAAATTTTCAAAAATATGTCTTGATGTTCATCTTGATCTTCAAAGTGTTCTTGGTGTTCATCTTGACATTCATAGTGTTCTTGCATGCATTGTGTGTTTTGATTCATAATTTTTATGTTATGAGTCTTTTTCATGTTTTTCTCTTTCTTCATTAAAAATTCAAAAATAAAAAAATATCTTTTCCTTATTTTACTCAAAATTTTTGAAAATATGATTTGATTTAGTCAAAAAGTTTTTAAATTTAATTGTTTCTTATGAATCAAATCAAATTTTCAATTTAAAAAATCTTATCTTTTCAAAATCTTTTTCAAAAATCAAATCTTTTTAAATTTCTTTCTAATATTTTTGAAAATTTTTCAAATTAATTTTCAAAAATCTTTTTCTTAATTTTAGTTCATGATTTTTGAATTAGTTACTAACATTTAATGTGATTGATTCAAAAATATTAAGTTGTTACTTGCCTAGTAAGAAAGGTTCAATCTTTAAACTCTAGAATCATATCTTTTTAGTTTCTTGTTAGTCAAGTAATCAACTTTAGTTTTCAAAATCAAATCTTTTTAATTTTCTTTTCAAATCTTTTTTAAATTAAAATTTCAATCATATCTTTTTCAAATTCAATTTCAAAATCTTTTCCAACTTCTTATCTTTTTAAAATTGATTTTCAAATCTTATCTTTTTGTTTCAATCATATCTTTTTAAATTTCAATCATATCTTTTTCAAAAACAAATTTCAAAACTTTTTCAATCAATCTCATATTTTTGTTTCAATCATATCTTTTTCAAAACTACCTAACTAATCCTCTCTCTTATTTTCGAAAATTCCCTCTCCCCTTTTTCAAAATTTCTTTTTAATTAATTAATTGTTTTAAATTTTAATTTGAATTTTATTCTTCCTTTAATTTTCGAAAATCATCAACTCCTTTTTAAAATTTATTTTCAAAATCTAACTTTCAAATTTAATTTTTATTTTAATTAAATTTTGAAATTCTCTCTCTCATCTCCTTCTATTTATTTATTCATCTACTAACACTTCTCTCCCATCCAAAAATTCGAACACCACCTCCCTCTCTGTGTTTGAGTTTTTTTTCTCTTCTCTTCTTTACACTACATTCTTTTCTTCTTCTACTAACAATAAGGAACCTCTTTACT
>NC_029794.2:66624321-66626197 GCF_000816755.2 Arachis ipaensis
GCTCTCATGGAAGGATCAACAAAAGCCTCAACAAGGCTTTAATAATGGTGGAAGAAACAGGTTTAACAATAGCAAGCCTTTTCCATCATCCACTCAGCAAAAGATAGAGAGTTCTGAGCAGACTCCATCTAGCTTGGCAAACATAGTCTCTGATTTATCTAAGGCCACTCTAAGTTTCATGAATGAAACAAGATCCTCCATTAGAAATCTGGAAGCACAAGTGGGCCAGCTGAGTAAAAGGATCACTAAAACCCCTCCTAGTACTCTCCCAAGCAATACAGAAGAAAATCCAAAAGGAGAGTGCAAGGCCATTGAAATGACCATCATGGCCGAAACCACAAAAGAGGAGGAGGACGTGAATCCCAGTGAGGAAGACCTCCTGAGACGTCCAGAGATCAATAAGGAGTTTCTCTCTGAGGAACCAAAGGACTCTGAGGCTCATCTAGAGACCATAGAGATTCCATTAAACCTCCTTATGCCATTCATGAGCTCTGATGAGTATTCTTCTTCTGAAGAGAATGAAGATGTTACTGAAGGAAGCGCTTGTTGGGAGGTAACCCAATGTTATTTAATCATTTTTATTTTATTTTCTCTTTGTTATTTCATGTTTTATTAGGTTGATGATCATGTGGAGTCACAAAAACTACTGAAAAATCAAAAACAGAATGAAAAATAGCATTAAAAACAGAACACCCTGGAGGAAGGGCTAACTGGCGTTTAAACGCCAGTTTGGAGCATCTGGCTGGCGTTTAACGCCAGAACAGAGCATGAAACTGGCGTTAAATGCCAGAAACAAGCAGAAGTCTGGCGTTTAAACGCCAGGATTGCACCCAGAGGAAAGCTACCGTTAAACGCCAGAAACAAGCATCAGACTGGTGTTTAACGCCAGAAACATGCACCATACTGGCGTTCAATGCCAGAAACATGTTGCAGTCTGGCGTTAAACGCCAGGATTGCCTACAGAGGGCGTTTACACGCCTAATTGGAGCAGGGATGATTAAAGTCCTTGGCCCCACTAGATCTATGGACCCCATAGGATCTCCTCAGGATCTGTGGACCCCACAGGAGCCCCCATCCCACTCCTATATAAACCCCTCATTCCCTCTTCATTTTCACACAACACAACCCTCTCTTCACCCCTTGGCCGAAACCAACTATCTCTCCCTCTCCTCCATTTCTCTTCTTCTTCTACTTCTTTCTCTCTTCTTTTGCTCGGAGACGAGCAAACATTTTAAGTTTGGTGTGGTAAAAAGCATTGCTTTTTATTTTCCCATAACCATTCATGCCACCAAAGGCCAGAGAAACCTCTAGAAAGAGAAAAGAGAAGGCAATTGCTTCCACCTCTGAGTCATGGGAGATGGAGAGATTCATGTCTAAGGTCCATCAAGACCACTTCTATGAAGTTGTGGCCAAGAAGAAAGTGATCCCTGAGGTTCTCTTCAAACTCAAAAAGAATGAGTATCCGGAGATCCGACTTGAAATCCAAAGAAGAGGTTGGGAAATCCTCACCAACCCCATTCAACAAGTCGGGATCTTAATGGTTCAAGAGTTCTATGCAAACGCATGGGTCACTAGAAACCATGATCAAAGTGTGAACCCAAACCCAAAGCATTGGCTCACCATGGTTCGGGGGAAATACTTAGATTTCAATCCGGAAAATGTAAGGTTGGCGTTCAACCTACCAATGATGGAAGAGAACGCACGCCCCTACACTAGAAGAGTCAACTTTGATCAAAGGTTGGACCAAGTCCTCTTGGACATATGTGTGGAAGGAGCTCAATGGAAAATTGACTCAAAAGGTAAGCCGGTTCAACTAAGAAGGCTTGACCTCAAACCAGTAGCTAGAGGATGGTTGGAGTTCATTCAACGCTCAATC
>NC_029794.2:66626793-66630909 GCF_000816755.2 Arachis ipaensis
ATTAAGGGTGAAACATCAAGAGCACTCCATCATCCTCCATGAAATTAGAGAAGATCAAAGAGCTATGAGGGAGGAGCAAGAAAGACAAGGAAGAGACATAGAGGAGCTCAAAAGCACTATTGGTTCTTCAAGAAGAGGAAGACGCCACCCTCACTAAGGTGGACTCATTCCTTAATCCCCTTGTTTATTTATTTTTCTGTTTTTCGATTTTTATGCTTTATGTTTGTTTATGTTTTTGTCTTCATGATCACTAGTATTTAAGTGTCTATGCCTTAAAGTTATGAATGTCCTATGAATCCATCACCTCTCTTGAATAAAAAAATATTTTAATTACAAAAGAACAAGAAGTACATGGTTTCGAATTCATCCTTGAAACTAGTTTAATTATTTTGATGTGGCAACAATACTTTTTATTTTCTGAATGAATGCTTGAACAATGCATATGTCTTTTGAAGTTGTTGTTTAAGAATGTTAAATATGTTGGCTCTTGAAAGAATGATGAACAGGAAAAATGTTATTTGATAATCTGAAAAATCATAAAAATGATTCTTGAAGCAAGAAAAAGCAGTGAATACAGAAAGCTTGCGAAAAAAAAATGGCGAAAAAAAATAGAAAAAAAAGGAAAAAAAAGCAAGCAGAAAAAGCCAAAAGCTCTTAAAACCAAGAGGCAAGAGCAAAAAGCCAAAAACCCTTAAAACCAAAAGGCAAGGGTAAATAAAAAGGATCCCAAGACTTTGAGCATTAGTGAATAGGAGGGCCTAAAGGAATAAAATCCTGGCCTAAGCGGCTAAACCAAGCTGTCCTTAACCATGTGCTTGTGGCGTGAAGGTGTCAAGTGGAAACTTGAGACTGAGCGGTTAAAGTCAAGGTCCAAAGCAAAAAAAGAGTGTGCTTAAGAACCCTGGACACCTCTAATTGGGGACTTTAGCAAAGCTGAGTCACAATCTGAAAAGGTTCACCCAGTTATGTGTCTGTGGCATTTATGTATTCGGTGGTAATACTGGAAAACAAAGTGCTTAGGGCCATGGCCAAGACTCATAAAGTAGCTGTGTTCAAGAATCAACATACTGAACTAGGAGAATCAATAACACTATTTGAACTCTGAGTTCCTATAGATGCCAATCATTCTGAACTTCAATGAGTAAAGTGAGGTGCCAAAACTATTCAAGAGGCAAAAAGCTACAAGTCCCGCTCATCTGATTGGAGCTATGTTTCATTGATATTTTGGAATTTATAGTATATTCTCTTCTTTTTATCCTATTTGATTTTCAGTTGCTTGGGGACAAGCAACAATTTAAGTTTGGTGTTGTGATGAGCGGATAATTTATACGCTTTTTGGCATTGTTTTTAGTATGTTTTCATTATGATTTAGTTAGTTTTTGGTATATTTTTATTAGTTTTTAATTAAAAATCACATTTCTGGACTTTACTATGAGTTTGTGTGTTTTTCTGTGATTTCAGGTATTTTCTGGCTGAAATTGAGGGACCTAAGCAAAAATCAGATTCAGAGGTTGAAGAAAGACTGCAGATACTGTTGGATTCTGACCTCCCTGCACTCAAAGTGGATTTTCTGGAGCTACAGAACTTCAAATGGCGCGCTTTTAATTGCGTTGGAAAGTAGACATCCAGGGCTTTCCAGAAATATTTAATAGTTCATACTTTGAATAAGGATTGACAACGTAAACTGGCATTCAATGCCAGTTCCATGCTGCATTCTGGAGTCAAACGCCAGAAACAAGTTGCAAAGTGGAGTTCAACGCCAGAAACACGTTACAAAATGGCGTTCAACTCCAAGAATGACCTCTCCACGTGTAAACTTCAAGCTCAGTCCAAGCACACACCAAGTGGGCCCCAGAAGTGGATTTCTGCATCATTTACTCAATTTTGTAAACCCTAGTAACTAGTTTAGTATAAATAGGACTTTTTACTATTGAGTTTTCATCTTTAGTTTCATCTTTAGATCATGTTTGGGGGCTGGCCATTCGGCCATGCCTGAACCTTTCATTTCTGTATTTTTCCACGGTAGAGTTTCTACACACCATAGATTAAGGTGTGGAGCTCTGCTGTTCCTCAAAGATTAATGCAAAGTACTACTATTTTTCTATTCAATTCAACTTATTCCGCTTCTAAGATATTCATTCGCACTTCAACATGAATGTGATGATCGTGACAAAGTCATCATCATTCCCCTATGAACGCGTGCCTGACAACCACTTCCGTTCTATCTTCGATTGAATGGATATCTCTTGAATATCTAATACAGGGGACCGAGTCCGAGTTATTAGCGTCTTCGTGGTATAAGTTAGAACCCATGGATGGCCATTCCTGAGATCCGGAAAGTCTAAACCTTGTCTGTGGTATTCCGAGTAGGATCTGGGAAGGGATGGCTGTGACGAGCTTCAAACTCGCGAGTGCTGAGCGTAGTGACAGACGCAAAAGGATAGTAAATCCTATTCCGGTATGATCGAGAACCGACAGATGATTAGCCATGCAGTGACAGCGCATTGGACCATTTTCACAGGAGGATGGGATGTAGCCATTGACAACGGTGATGCCCTACATAAAGCTTGCCATTTTTGTTAATATTTATTATGAGATAATTGGTAAGAAATTAATCTTCTACCTTATTTTTTTTCACAATATTTCATAGCTATAAAACTATTCCACGATATTGTCTTTAAATCTATTATCAAATTCTTACAATTAAGTGTCAATTGTAGCAATAAATAAGTTAACACGATAATAATGTCCAATTGTTTTAGATTTTATTCGTTGATCTTTTAATTTATGAGTCAATAACGTAAAAGTTAATTTATTAAAATAAAAATTACTAAATTAGTACGAGTTGGTGATTTTTTTTTCTTGACTTTAGATCTTTCAAATGGTATAAAGAGTAACAAAACTTGCTTTACGTTATAAAAGACCACTAAATATAGTATATATATAGAAAATTAACCATATAAATATATAACGATATGTAATTGTTGGGTATGTTCTCCCCCGTTGTCCCTCCCTGCTTCTCTGCTAAAACAATCACCAGAAAATTAAAAAAGAATAATCTACGAAAGCAAAGAGCTTAGGGCTACCAAAACAGAAACCTAATTAATTCAGCATCCTCTACTTAATATATATAGTTATATATTTTTATATTCTCCTACATTCCAAGATTTAGTTGATTCCCAATCAGCATGCAACATCTGAACTTCACCATTATCAATAACAATACAAGTTGGTTGTCCCAATTTATGTATACTGAGAACGAAACAATAAATTGGATAACCTTTTTCCGGTCATGAATTGTTTATTATGTGAAAAAATAATACATCCCAAAAACAATTTACAGGATATTAATTTTGGATAACCATTTTCCGGTCATGAATTGTTTATGTGAAAAAATAATACATCCCAAAAACAATTTACAGGATATTAATTTTAGGTAGTTATGATTATAAAATCACCCATCTTAAAGTAAGTTAATAGAAGAAAATTATATTTGAATATTTTTTAAGCAATTTTTTTTTTAGTTTGTTTAATTTTTGTGTAGATATTATTTTTTCATTTATTTACCTTATACTAATTTTTATTTTTGACATTCACCAAAAATTAAATTCTATATTTTTTGAACATGAAGTTTTAATACTATGTTATAAAATTACTTACCTCAAAAACTTAAACTAATAAGAGAAGACAACATTAATGGTTATATCTTTAACCGTCAATAATTTTTTTAGAAAAACTCTTGGGGTCAGCAATTTTTATTATTTTTGACTATCATTTGACTAGCAAAAAATACTAAATTATCATTTTACTAATTCATGTGTACAAATTTTAAAAAATATGGATGCAAATTATATTGATTTCATAGGTACAAAATATATTGATTTATGTTTGTAAAACTCTAATAAATATAGTTGTAAATTATATATTTTTTGTATATAAAATACCTGTAAATATGAGTGCAAATTATTGTTGACTAAGTATTAGCCAAACATAATAATCCGGTTATAAAAATTAAGATTTAAAATAATTTGGATTCGTGATTTAAGAGAATTTTCTATTTTCAACTTTTTACTAAAATATTATTTTTTTAATTTATTATAATGTACAGGTCATGTA
>NC_029794.2:66630934-66672571 GCF_000816755.2 Arachis ipaensis
ATTTAGAATTAAAATATTGGCCAATATTAGCTTAAAGAAAAGTTAACTTATTAAATCCTATAAGCATTCATGTTATGTGAGCGTACATAACAATTATTCTTTTATATCACATCCAAAACTCTTTGTTTTTCAGGATATTTATCCCAAAAAATTATTTTAAAATAAATGTCAATTTTTAATTTAAGATGAGATCAATTATTTTATTCTAATAACATTCTTTAATTTTGTTTTGATAGTACAATAAACATTAATTATATACGTCCACTCGTTCAAATGTATTTTTTTTCGTATAATTGTGAAATTACTAAATTCATTTAACATTCTTTTAATATGGGTGTATGTTCTTGTTTTCGAACAATTATTTTAAGATCGAAGGATTAATATTTTAAACCAACCTACGTAGTTATCAAAATTTTCTAGCAAGTATTAAATGTGTCTTACGGGGATATATATGTATGTATAAGTTTATCCACTACAACATTTTGGGTTTATGGACACGATTTTTTTTACGGTAAAAAATCATGATTATAGACCTTCTATGGCCACGATTTTTTACCATGACAAAAAAAAGCTATGTTCACAGTTTTTTAAAAAAGGTACCTATGGTCACGGTTTTTTAAAAAAGAGTGGCCTAAAGGGGTCTATGGTCACGATTTTTTACAGTGATAAAAAAGGATTGATGGTCACGGTTTTTCAAAAAAGAGTGACCTAAAAGGGTCTATGGTCACAGTTTTTTGTGGTGACCTAAAGAGGTCTATGGTCACGGTTTTGGGGTGACCTAAAGGGGTCTATGGTCACGGTTTTTTACAGTGACCAAAAAGGGTCTATGGTCACGGTTTTTCAAAAAAGGGTGACCTAAAAGGGTCTATGGTCACGGTTTTTGGGGTGGCCTAAAAGGGTCTATGGTCACGATTTTGGGAGGTGGCCTAAAAAGGTCTATGGTCACGGTTTTTCAAAATGGTGACCTAAAAGAGTCTATGGTCATGGTTTTGTTGAGTGACCTAAAGGTATCTATGGTCACAGTTTTGGGGGACGACCTAAAAGAATCTATAGTTACGGTTTTCTGAAAAAGGGTGACCATAGAGTATCTATAGTCACAGTTATTGAGGGTGGCCTAAAGTACCCTATAGTCACGGTTTTTTTAATTTTGTTTTTAAAGGTATCCCCAAAACTGCGTCGTTTCTTCTCTTTAGATAAAATCCCATTTTATCATTTATTTTTATCATCCCTCCCCAAAACCAAAACGTGGCCGTTTTTCCTCCCTCTCAAAATCCCCCCTTCCCTCCCAAAATCCCCATTAGTCCTAGCTGGTAACTTAGGAAAAAAAGAAAAAGAAGAAATCCCTAGCTAGCCATCAAAACCCCTGTGTGTGGTGGTGCACTGTTTCGTTCTTCTTCTTCTTCTACCTCCTTTGGAGCTCAATTCAGTCTCTCTCCACTGCGCCGTTTCCCTTTCTCCCAGCTCCAGCCATCGCCGAAGGCAAAAATCCCACCATCGCGGACCTGAACTCTGTCTCTCTTCACTGTGTGAGCCGAGGGTCGTCGCTGCTTCTTTGCGTCCTCACGAGGCTTGCTGTTGCTTCCCTATTTCGCGTCGTGTGTCGCTGTCACTGCTTTGCGTCGTGTCTCTGCCTCACTGCGAGCTCCCTGTCACCGTGAGCTCACCTTGTGTATTCTTTTCAAGTTCAACAGAAGCAATAGGGTTTGGGTGCTCATGTAAATATTTTCAGGTTCAGCAATAGGGTTTTAATACCTTTGATGCTATTAAGTGGTAAGCATATTGGATTGGCAGAAATGGAACCAGGTTTCATTGGCCTAGTTTTGCATAGATCATTTCCTAGTTTTTATAGTTTTAATCAGTTGTACACACATGTAGAAGTTTAATTTGCATGTATCCACTTGTTGTATTTAGGGTGGAGAAAGTTTAGAGGAAGCTGCATGTGAGAAGAGAACATGGGAGGAGACTGGTATTGAAGTGGGAGAAGTTATAATATCACAGCTCTCAGCCACGGCCTGGTAAAATATATTCAACATACCTTAGTTTAAGTTTATGCTCTTAGTTTAGTATTTCTCTGGATTTGCCACATGATAATAATCAGGTAATGGTTATTAGGGTATAAATTAACAATATTAGGTTATACTATATCAGAACAAGTAGCATATATTATATATGTGGGGTATGCAATAAGAACTTAAAAAAATAAGAGAGTAAAAAGAACACGTTGAAGGGGAATAGAAAGTAACAGCTTTGTCCTTCGGGTTTATTTATTTTCAATTTGATTAAAATGTTTTTATATGTACCTACAACTAAAACAGATAGTATATGTGTAAATGGGCTTTATAAAGAGGTCATAGACAGTGGTAAAAACTTTGAAGTGGGTTCACGTCAGTTTTTGAGTAAATGAATGAATTAAAGATACTTGCAGAAAATTTTGATGTCTAAATAAGTAAGAATATAAGTAAGATGAATGTAGATTGTAGAATGGATTGAAAAATATCTAAGTATTGAGATATACATCAAGATAAGTAAGATGATGACTTAGTTCTCTATAAAAGTAATCCCATATGAAGATGATGACTTAGTTCTCTATAAATGTAATCCTAACTACGGTGGCTTCAGTTACAACAATGGCGAGGTGAGTACGGTCTACGGCGGGTTGCCTTTCTGAGTTTTCTCTATTTACTTTGATGGGTTGCTTTCTTTCTTTAACAGTTTGATTTCTTATGCTGTTATGCATATCAGGTGTTTGTGTTAATGCCATTTTTATTTTGGGGGTTTTTTTTGCAGCAAGGTTGTGTGGTTGTCCTTTGCTCAAGTGTTGACGGTGATTTCTCAAAAGTAGAAGGCTATCTTGAGGGAAGTTTATAAGAAGAAGAAGTACACGTCAAGCTCTTAATCTCCACCCTAAGAAGTAAGAAGACCAAAGCCATTCGTAGAGGCTCACTAAGCACCAGGTATTTGCCTTGCCTTGTGTTTAAATTCTTTAATTAGCTTTGAATTTTGTTCCTGTTCATTCATCATGCTACACTGTTGTTGAGACTGGTGCACGAAATTGTGATAATCAATGGCGCCAACAACTTGGTACGCACAATTGTAATCTCAACTATTTGTCACAACTCCGCACAACTAACCAGCAAGTGCACTGGGTCGTCCAAGTAATAAACCTTACGTGAGTAAGGGTCGATCCCACAGAGATTGTCGGCTTGAAACAAGCTATGGTCATCTTGTAAATCTCAGTCAGGCGGATTCAAATGGTTATGGAGAATTGATAATTAAAATATAAATAAAACATAAAATAAGATAGAGACACTTATGTAATTCATTGGTGAGAATTTCAGACAAGCGTATGAAGATGCTTTGTTCCTCCTGAACCTCTGTTTTCCTATTGCCTTCATCCAATCATTCATACTCCTTTCCATGGCAAGCTGTATGTTGGGCATCACCGTTGTCAATGGCTACTTCCCGTCCTCTTAGTGAAAATGATCCAAATGCACTGTCACCACACGGCTAATCATCTGTCGGTTCTCGATCATGTTGGAATAGGATCCATTGATCCTTTTGCGTCTATCACTACGCCCAACACTCGTGAGTTTGAAGCTCGTCACAGTCATCCCTTCCTAGATCCTACTCGGAATACCACAGACAAAGTTTAGACTTTCCAAATCTCAGGAATGGCCGCCAATAATTCTAGCCTATACCACGAAGGTTCTAATCTGAGATTAAAAACCCAAGAGATACACATTCAAGCTTGTTTGCATGTAGAACGGAAGTGGTTGTCAGGCACGCGTTCATAGGTGAGAATGGTGATAAGTGTCACATAATCATCACATTCATCATGTTCTTGAGTGCGAATGAATATCTTGGAGAAGAAATAGGCTTGAGTTGAATAGAAAAATAATAGTACTTTGCATTAATTCATGAGGAATAGCAGAGCTCCACACCTTAATCTATGGTGTGTAGAAACTCCACCGTTGAAAATACATAAGAACAAAAGGGTCTAGGCATGGCCAAATGGCCAGCCTTCCAAAGATGAACATACAAGTTTGAAAGATTCTATGATCAAAAGTATGAAATACAATAGCAAAAGGTCTTATTTATAGAAAACTAGTAGCCTAGGGTTACAAAAATAGGTAATTAATGTTGAAATCTTCTTCCGGGCCCACTTGGTGTGTGCTTGGGCTGAGCATTGAAGCTTTCACATGTAGAGACTTTTCTTGGAGTTAAACGCCAGCTTTTGTGTCAATTTGGGCGTTTAACTCCAGCTTTTATGCCAGTTCTGGCGTTTTGACGCCATAATTTTTATGCTGACTTGGAACACCGGTTTGGGCCATCCAATCTCGGGCAAAGTATGGACTATTATATATTACGGGAAAGCCCAGGATGTCTAGTTTCCAACAAAATTAACAGCGCGCCAATTCGGTATCTGTAGCTCCAGAAAATCCACTTCGAGTGTAGGGAGGTCAGAATCCAACAGCATCTGCAGTCCTTTTTCAACCTCTGAATCAGATTTTTGCTCAGGTCCCTCAATTTCAGCCAGAAAATACATGAAATCACAGAAAAATACACAAACTCATAGTAAAGTCCAGAAATGTGATTTTTATTTAAAAACTAATAAAAATATACTAAAAAGTAACTAAAACATACTAACAACTACCTAAAAACAATACCAAAAAGCGTATAAATTATCCGCTCATCACAACACCAAACTTAAATTGTTGCTTGTCCCCAAGCAACTAAAAACAAAGTGGGATAAAAAAATAGAATATATAATGAATTCCAAAAACATCTATGAAGATCGGTCTTAATTAGATGAGCGAGACTGTTAGCTTTTTGCTTCTAAACAGTTTTGGCATCTCACTTTATCCTTTGAAGTTCAGAATGATTGGCATCTATAGGAAATCAGAATTCAGATAGTGTTATAGATTCTCCTAGTTCAGTATGTTGATTCTTGAACACAGCTACTTTATGAGTCTTGGCCGTGACCCTAAGCATTTTATTTTCCAGTATTACCACCGGATACATAAATGCCACAGACACATAACTGGGTGAACCTTTTCAGATTGTGACTTAGCTTTGCTAGAGTCCCCAATTAGAGGTGTCTAGAGCTCTTAAGCACACTCTTTTTGCTTTGGACCATGACTTTAACCGCTCAGTCTCAAGCTTCTCACTTGACACCTTCACGCCACAAACACATGGTTAGGGACAGCTTGGTTTAGCCGCTTAGGCCAGGATTTTATTCCTGTAGGCCCTCCTATCCACTGATGCTCAAAGCCTTGGATCCTTTTTATTTTACCCTTGCCTTTTGGTTTAAAGGGCTATTGGCTTTTTCTGTTTGCTTTTTCTTTTTCTTTTTCTTTCTTTTTTTTGCATTTTTTTTGCAAGCTTTGTGCTCACTGCTTTTTCTTGCTTTAAGAATCAATTTTATGATTTTTCAGATCATCAATAACATTTCCCCTTTTTCATTATTCTTTCAAGAGCCAACAATTTTAACATTCATAAACAATAATATAAAAAATATGCACTGTTCAAGCATTCATTCAGAAAACAAAAAGTATTTCCACCACATCAAAATAATTAAACTATTTTAAAATTCGAAATTCATGTACTTCTTTTTCTTTTTCAATTAAAAATATTTTTCATTTAAGGAAGGTGATGGATTCATAGAACATTCATAGCTTCAAGGCATAGACACTAAGACACTAATGATCATGTAGTAAAGACACAAACATAGAGAGAACATAAGGCATAGGAAACGAAAAATAGAAAAATAAAGAATAAGAAAATTAAAGAACGGGTCCACCTTAGTGATGGCGGCTTGTTCTTCCTCTTGAAGATCTTATGGAGTGCTTGAGCTCCTCAATGTCTCTTTCTTGCCGTTGTTGCTCCTCCCTCTTGACTCTTTGGTCTTCTCTAATTTCATGGAGGAGGATGGAATGCTCTTGGTGCTCCACCCTTAGTTGTCCCATATTGGAACTTAATTCTCCTAGGGAGGTGTTGATTTGCTCCCAATAATTTTGTGGAGGAAAGTGCATCCCTTGAGGCATCTGAGGGATTTCATGATGAGAAATTTCCTCATGCTCTTGTTGAGGTCCATGAGTGGGCTCTCTTGTTTGCTCCATCCTTTTCTTAGTGATGGGCTTGTCCTCTTCAATGAGGATGTCTCCTCTATGTCAATTCCAGCTGAATTGCATAGGGTACAGATAACTTGGCCACAACTTCATAGAAGTGGTCTTGATGGCCCTTTGAGATGAATCTCTCCATCTCCCATGACTCGGAGGTGGAAGCAATTGCCTTCCCTTTCCTCTTTCTAGAGGCTTCTCCGGCCTTTGGTGCCATAAATGGTTATAGAAAAATAAAAAGCAACGCTTTTACCACACCAAACTTAGAAGGTTTTCTCATCCTCGAGCAAAAGAAGAAAGAAGAGAGTAGAAGAAGAAAAAATAGAGGAGATGGAGGGGGTTTAGTTGTTCGGCTAAGGGGGAGAAGGAGTGTTTACGTTGTGTGAAAATGAAGGAGTGAAGATGTGTTTACATAGGAGTGGAGAGAGGGGCAGGTTTCGGCCATGTATGGGTTGGTTTGGGAGGGAAAGTGGTTTGAATTTGAATGGTGAGGTAGGTGGGGTTTTATGATGGGTGGATGTGGATTGGTGAAGAGATTATGGAGAAGAAGGTAGGATTTGATAGGTAAGGGGTTTTTTTGGGGAAGAGGTATTGAGGTGTGAAGAAGGGAGAGAGAGATAAGGTAGGTGGGGATTCTGTGGGGTCCACAGATCCTGATGTGTCAAGGATTTCTCATCCATGCACCATATTGGCGCGTAAACACCCCCTTGATTGCCAATCCTGGCGTTAAACACCAGGTTGCTGCCCATTTCTGGCATTTAACGCCAGCTCTGTGCCCCCTTTCTGGCGTTAAATGCCCAGAATGGTGCCAGACTGGGCGTTTAACGCCCATTCTGCTACCCTTACTGGCGTTTAAACGCCAGTAAGCTTCTCCTCCAGGGTGTGCTATTTTTAATACTGTTTTTGATTCTGTTTTTGCTCTTTCAGTTGGTTTTTGTGACTTCACATGATCATCAACCTACAGAAAACATAAAATAACAATAGAAAATAAATTGATATGATTAAATAAAATTGGGTTGCCTCCCAACAAGCGCTTCTTTAATGTCAATAGCGTGACAGTGGGCTCTCATAGAGCCTCACAGATACTCAGAGCATGATAATGGCCTCCTAACACCAAACATAGAGTTTGAATGTGGGGGTTCTATTTGACTCTGCATTGAGAGAAGCTTTTCATGCTTCCTCTCCATGACTACAGAGGGAGATCCTTGAGCTTTAAGCACAAGGGAGTCCTCATTCACTTGAAGGACCAATTCTCCTCTGTCAACATCAATCACAGCTTTTGCTGTGGCTAGGAAGGGTCTGCCAAGGATGATGGATTCATCCATACACTTCCCAGTGTCTAGGATTATGAAATCAGCAGGGATGTAGTGGTTTTTAACCTTTACCAAGACATCCTCTACAAGTCTATAAGCCTGTTTTCTTGAATTATCTGCCATCTCTAGTGAGATTCTTGTAGCTTGTACCTCAATGATCCCTAGCTTCTCCATTACAGAGAGAGGCATGAGGTTTATACTTGACTCCAGGTCACACAGAGTCTTCTCAAAGGTCATGGTGCCTATGGTACAAGGTATTGAGAACTTCTAACAGTTTATAGAGCTTGTGTTTTGGTTATTTTGTGAAGTTAAATTGCTTATTTTACATTCCTTAGGTAATCAATATTCTAAAGATCTCACTTATAGTAATTTTCGTTTATCATAATCTCACAACTTTCATCACTATGAGTCTATGATTAAGATTTAAGAATATCTAACTATTATAATCACACAATTAAGGTTTTCTAGAATGATAAAATTTTCTAGAAGTGAATCTGGTTCTGGCCAATAGTTTTAAATCACAAGATATTCAAGTTTATTAACGGAATAACGGCCAATGTTGAAGTATGGTGATAGATGTAGATAAAGAAATTAAAGTTGAGGTGAGAGAGCAGAATAAGAAGGTGAATCAGCTTTATGTTTAGTCTATTCATGTATTACCGTTTTGGGTTATAATTCAATATATAAATGGTGCAGCGAATCAAAATTTTAAGTGCGGTAATAAAATAATAAAAATGTAAACATTTTAATATAAACACAATAGTTTGATAATTTGATATACTTAATATATGTTATTGTCCTAGTTATGACTTTTATGTGAAGATATAGTTAACTTTATAATAAAAATAACATGATTCTTTGCCAAATTTGCTGCGTGGAGGAATTGTTCAGTGCATGAGGGCATTTCTTTTGAGTTTTGACAAGAGAAATAATTAATGCTTGTGGGCAAGAATAAGAATAAAGAATTATGATAGTGCCACAGTGGACTGGGCTCAATTTGGACACCGTGGGAAGCATCATTGCTTACTATTAAGTTTATATTACAATTAAAGCCCAATAGTGTGGCCGAGGCAGTGTGTGAGTGGCAAATTAGTTTGCCTCATACACCAATTTGTTAGACTTAGCATTAGGAAAAATTCAATTCACAAGTGCTTATTCCTTGCTAAAATAATTTCAAATAGAAAGGGAACATATTTTAGCTGCATGTGGGGCTAATAGTAGTAAACATGAGACAAGGAAAAAGGGCAAGATGTCAAAAAAGGTGCTGACAAGAGGTGACGATGAAGGTTAAAGCAAAATGGTAATCAAGAAGATAATAAACATCAAAGACGGTGAGGATCAAATCAAGATGCCAACAAAGAATTCCAACGAAAAAAATCATCTAGTCAAGATGAAAGCCATTGAACATGAGGATCAAGGTAGGAAGAAGCCGTCTAGGAAGAAGGTACCAATGAAAAAATCAAAGGTGGAGACTGATAAAGCTGTGATAAATACCAATGACGCTGAGGGTCAAAGCAAGAAGCCGACCAATAAAATACCGATGAAGGAATCGAATGAAGAAGATGCCAACGAAGAAGAATATAAGATTGAGCCTCTTATCCCTGCTATGACTTTAGACGATTTTTTTGAAAAATATGGGATATCATTAGATGAAAATGATGAAGAATATGAATATGATTATGATGAGCTCAATCCAACCATTGGTGATAGTAGTGACAGTCAACTCGGTAATGCCTTTATCCCTTTCTTCAATAGCAAATAGTGAAAGGCACCAACCTGAATCTTGTATTTAGTAGATTACTCTTTTATTCATTAGATTAGTATTCTTGTTAATATTTTCTAGTATTGAGATTGGAAATAGGTAGCAAAAAGAAAAAAATTCGTGGTCCCACCCAACTCAAGCATATTCATGCTTTGGAGACACAAATAGAGTTAACATGGTACAATGACAAACCCATAGGCCCAACAAAGACACAGATTCAATTGTTTAGTCGGTTCTTGGGAACACTTGCAAGAAACTCTAATTTGGTCACATTGTTATATACTAATTGGCAAGTTGTGTCCATTGAGACTAAAACTTCAATGTTAGATTATGCAAAGGTTAGTCGATCATTCCCCTTTTTAAATTGTTTACAAATACGCTTAGCATGTATGGTAAAATAACATAATTCGTTGTTTATTTGTGATGAGCGGATAATTTATACGCTTTTTGGCATTGTTTTTAGTATGTTTTTAGTAGGATCTAGTTACTTTTAGGGATGTTTTCATTAGTTTTTATGTTAAATTCACATTTCTGGACTTTACTATGAGCTTGTGTGTTTTTCTGTGATTTCAGGTATTTTCTGGCTGAAATTGAGGGACTTGAGCAGAAATCAGATTCAGAGGTTGAAAAAGGACTGCTGATGCTGTTGGACTCTGACCTCCCTGCACTCAAAGTGGATTTTTTGGAGCTACAGAACTCGACATGGCGCGCTTCCAATTGCGTTGGAAAGTAGACATCCAGGGCTTTCCAACAATATATAATAGTCCATACTTTGGCCAAGAATTGACGACGTAAACTGGCGTTCAACGCCAGCCTTCTGCCCAAATCTGGCGTCCAGCGCCAGAAAAGGATCCAAAACCAAAGTTGAACGCCCAAACTGGCACAAAAACTGGCGTTCAACTCCACAAATGGCCTCTGCACGTGCAACACTCAGGCTCAGCCCAAACACACACCAAGTGGGCCCCGGAAGTGGATTTATTCATCAATTACTTACTCTTGTAAACCCTAGTGACTAGTTTATTATAAATAGGACCTCTTACTATTGTATTAGAAATCCTGGATTGTATTCTGATCCTGTGATCACGTTTTGGGGGCTGGCCATCTCGGCCATGCCTGGACCTTCACTTATGTATTTTCATACGGTAGAGTTTCTGCACTCCATAGATTAAGGTGTGGAGAGAAGAGCTTCTTTATCTTTCTTAGTCAATTGGCTGTTGAATGTAAGGAATGTCAGGCGTGTCATGTCTGAGTTACATACTAAAGCTTGGCTGGCTATTAAGCCATGCCTGACCCTTTGATTGGAGCTTTAGAACATAAGATTCCTGGAATTCATATTAAAAATTTTGAATCCTTATTTTTCTTTTTTTTCATATAATTTTCGAAAAATATAAAATAAAAATCCAAAAAAAAAAAATTAATTAGAAAATCATAAAAATCAAAAATATTTTTGTGTTTCCTGTTTGAGTCTTGAGTCATGTTATAAGTTTGGTGTCACTTGCATATGCATATTGCATTTTTTTCGAAAATATCATGCATTCATAGTGTTCTTCATGATCTTCAAGTTGTTCTTGGTAAGTCTTCTTGTTTGATCTTGATGATTTTTTGTTTTGTGCCTTTTCATGTTTATCATATGCATTCTTGAATTCTTAGTGCGTAAGCATTAAAGAATTCTAAGTTTGGTGTCTTGCATGTTTTCTTTGCATTAAAAATTTTTCTGAACGCCCAAAATGGGCACCAACCTGGCGCTGAACGCCCAGAGTTGTGTACAAGGGCATTTTACATGCCTAAATTGGTGCAGGGATGTAAATACCTTGACACCTCAGGATCTGTGGACCCCACAGGATCATCTAAGGATCTGTGGACCCCACAGGATCCCCACCTACCTCATCAGCTCTCTTTCCATTCATGATCATCCCTTCTTCTTTTCCATTTACCACTCACATCCATACACCCACTACCTTCAAAAATTCAACATCTCTCTCTCCCACCCAATCCCACCAATATGGCCGAATACACACTCCCATCCATCTCCTCCATATCTTCTTCTTATTCTTCTATTCTTTCTTCTTTTGCTCAAGGGCGAGCAACATTCTAAGTTTGGTGTGGTAAAAGCATATCTTTTTTGTTTTTTTCCATAACCATTGATGGCACCTAAGGCCAGAGAAACCTCTAGAAAGAGGAAAGGGAAGACAAAAGCTTCCATCAAGGGTCTATAGCTCAAGGACTGCTGATGCTGTTGGACTCTGACCTCCCTGCACTCAAAGTGGATTTTTTGGAGCTACAGAACTCGAAATGGCGCGCTTTTAATTGCGTTGGAAAGTAGACATCCAGGGCTTTCCAGCAATATAATAGTCCATACTTTGGCCAAGAATTGACGACGTAAACTGGCGTTCAACGCCAGCCTTCTGCCCAAATCTGGCGTCCAGCGCCAGAAAAGGATCCAAAACCAGAGTTGAACGCCCAAACTGGCACAAAAACTGGCTTTCAACTCCACAAATGGCCTCTGCATGTGCAGCACTCAGGCTCAGCCAAAACACACACCAAGTGGGCCCCGGAAGTGGATTTATTCATCAATTACTTACTCTTGTAAACCCTAGTGACTAGTTTATTATAAATAGGACCTCTTACTATTGTATTAGAAATCCTGGATTGTATTTTGATCCTGTGATCACGTTTTGGGGGCTGGCCATCTCGGCCATGCCTGGACCTTTATGTATTTTCATACGGTAGAGTTTCTGCACTCCATAGATTAAGGTGTGGAGCTCTGCTGTTCCTCAAAGATTAATGCAAAGTACTACTGTTTTCTATTCAATTCTTCTTATTTCGCTTCTAAGATATCCATTCGCACCCAAGAACGTGATGAAGGTGATGTGTAGTCTAAATATAACATTCCTAGTGATGCTGAGCCTTGGGTGATAGATACCATTGGAGAGGCATGAAAGCAATTTAAGAAACGCATAAAGAAATATCACTATACACCGTACAACTCATTTAGAGAGATGATAAAAAATCGTCTAATGACTGTACCTGAACTGCATTTTCAAAAATTAGTTCAATTTTGGAGGCTTGATATCATCAAAGTAAGTTATTTTCACAACTCTCTTGGCTTTAATGATGGTATCGTGTATTTAACTAACTCTATCTAATTTTATATTGCAACAAATGTAGGTTATTTCTGACAAAAATCATGAAAACAGATCCAAGCAAAAATAAAATCATCGAATGGGTCCAGTTAGTTTTGAATTAGTACGTGCTGAATTGGTATTTTTTTGTGCTTTTTATTTTAAGTATTTTTGCATCTTTCATGTTATGTGTGTTTACTTAGTCACATGTTGGTGGTTTCTTTGTAGCGTGCAAAGAAGGAGGACAATAAAGATCCATCACAATCTGAGATGTTTGTTGTAACTCATACGAGCAAAAAAAGAGAGATTGATTCGGGAACACAAGAGACAATTGTTAGTTTCCTGGTCTCCTAGCAAAGTACACCAAACAAGAAATGTGTTAGCTATTTTTATTTATTCTAAAGCTGTTGGGTGCATGCATTTATTTTGATCCTATTTGTGTGTAATAGGAACATCTTCAAAATTTGAAAGAAGCAGGATACAATGATGATGAAGCAATTCAAACAGTTTTCGAAAAGGAGAGTGATAAACCATTATTTTATGGTTTATATTGTGTTTAATTGTGTGGTTTTATCAAACTCTACCCACTTATTCATATGGTTAGCATGTAGTTACAATTCCTTCCCAAAATTACTCCATGGTTGAAAACTTGCTTTCTAGAGACTTTTAATTATGTATTTTAATTCTCCTTTATTCCATTCGATGCCGTGATCTCTGTGTTAACTGTTTCAGGCTTTATAGGGCATGAATGACTTGGAAATTGGAGAGGAGGCTTGCAAAAATGGAAGGAACACAAAATATTAAGGAGATGACCAGCGAGAAGCGACGCGGACGCATGGCACACGCGACCGCGCGAAACGGAGAAATCGTAGTGACGCGCTCGCGTGCCTGACGCAAACGCATGGATTGGAAACTGCACAGATGACGCGAATGCGTAGACGACGCGCATGCGTGGCAAGGCAAAACGCTGGATGACGCGACCGCGTGGATGACGCAATCGTGTAACGTGCGCGATCTGCAGAATTTGCAGAATTCGCTGGGGGCGATTTTGGGCCATGTTTTGACCTAGTTTTCGGCCTAGAAAAGCAAATTAGAGCCAGAGAACATGAAGAGACCAAGAGACATTCATTCGGCATAATTTTTAGTTTTTAGATCTGAATTTACTCCTCCTCTAGGTTTTCTCTCTACACATTCATAGTTCTTAGGATTTTGTTTTTATTGCTTTTTGGATTGGGATTTTGAGAAGAGTTATTACCTCCGCCAAGACTTCATCACTCTAGTTTGTTTTCCTTACTTGTCACTTACTCTTTCATATCCTTAATTTGTTCAGAGTTACTATTGGATTATTTTTAGAATTTATTAATACAAGAACTATTTTTATTTTTAATTGATCTTTTGGATTATTATTTATCATGTCTTCCTTTATTTCCCTTTCTTATTTTGTGAAGTTTACATTCATAATGAGCGAGTAGTTCCATAACTTGATTGGGAGTTGATTGAAAGCAGAACCTTGAGTTGGAATACTCAAGAGTAAAATTGTAATTGGGTTTATTGTCAGATCGCCCTCTAGTCACTGACACTAATCCTTCCCAAGGGAGAGGATTAGAACTTATGAATAGAAATAGACTTCCAACTTTCTTGACTTTCCTCTATCTGGTAAAGGATAACTAAGGAGAATAACCTTCAATTATAAATTAATCTTGGGAGAGCTCCAACAAGGATAGACTTTCCGACTAATCTACTCCCGGTCAAGATTTTTATTTAAATTACATAAATTCTCTGATTTAGTTTCCTGTTTATCAAACTCAAAACTATTTTCGAAAACATCTGATTAATAAAATAGCATATCTTTCTGCAACTCGTTGGGAGACGACCTGGGAGTCATACTCCCAGTATTTTAATTCTAATTTTGTGACAACCCTTCTAAATTGATAAGCGGATTTTTGTTGGTTAAGAACTGTACTTGCAACGTATCTCTTATATTAATTTCTTAATCCACCAATTTCCGCATCATCAATTTTTGGCGCCGTTGCCGGGGAGGTGCAGTAGAGTGCTAAGTTATTGATTGGAATTTATTTATTTGCATTTTATTTTATTTTGCTACTATGAGCTGCATGTTTCTTTCATTAAATGACGCGTTCACTTCCTTATCCAAGCTTGCCAGTATTTGATCCTGAGATTGAAAGAACTATTTCATGTATAAGGCAAGCTCGGCGTCAGTTAGTCCTCTCCGAGGGCGAATCTAAAACGTCACTTGAGGAAGAAACAAGTTCCCTTTCTACTGATTCGGTTGATTTACGTGCAGGTGATATGGCAGCACCTAGGAGAGTTACTATCCAAGAAGCTGGAGCCCCTAATTTTTCACTGCAACCATATCAAGCACATCACCCAGCGGTGGCTATGGATTTTGAACTCAAGACCGCACTACTCAACTTGATGCCTAAGTTTCATGGCTTACCTGCTCAAGAGCCTATCAAGCACCTTAGGGATTTCCAAGTAGCCTGTTTTACTGTCAGGCGTGATGGTGCAGATGAAACTTCTATTTTGTTAAAAGCCTTCCTATTCTCTCTTGAGGGAAGGGCGAGAGAGTGGTACTACACTCAACTCGCAGCAACTGTTTCTAACTGGGATACGCTAAAAAGAGAATTTTTATTAAAATTCTTTCCAGCTGAAGTTACTGATAAACTGAGGAAAGACATTTCCATGATTGTTCAGGACGAATTCGAGACTCTATACGAATACTGGGAGTGCTTTAACAATCTTCTGGAAGCATGCCCCACCATATGATTGACAAGATAGTGTTGCTCGGCTACGTCACACAGGGTATGAGGCCTCAAGATAAGACCACATTGGAAAGTGCTAGCAATGGGTCTATGAAAAAGTACAAGACCACTGATGAGATATGGCAATTGATCAGCGACTTAGCTGAATCTACTCGGAATCACAGGCAGAAACAAAGCCAGTCAAAAGCTGTTGCAGAGGTATCCTCTAGCAGAGAAACTGCTGCTCTAACTCAGAGTATATGTGAAATGACCAACTTACTGAAGCAGATGCAGTTGAGTCAACAACAAGCTCAGCAAGCTCAGCCTTCTCCACCACAGCAAAGCCAACAGTTGGTTCCACAGAGAGTGTGCGGAATCTGTGCTGATTATAGTCATTATACTGGTGAATGTCCGCACCTCCAACAGGAAGACAATACTGTAGCAGCCACTCATAACTTTTATGACCGCCGCAATCAAGGATACAATCAAGCTGGTAGCTACAACTATGGATTGCAGGACAATTCCAACCAAGGTTAGAGAGATAATTCTAACCAGGGCTGGAGAGACAATAATAACAGAGGAGGCAGAGAAAATTAGGGAAATCAGAGGTGGAATAATAACAACAACAGGCAACAGAACCAGAACCAGCCTTACAGAGCACCCCACCTGAGGCAATCCCAAGGACCACAGCACAACCAACAACAAATTTCTCAGATCACTTGCTCTAATTCCTCTCCGAATGACGAGATGTTTCAATCCATTGCGCAAGGACAAAAGAACATGGAAAGTTTACTTAACGGTCTAACATCCGCTATACAAGCTCTCATCTCTCAGATGGGATCTGATAAACCCATATTTCATGAGTTCTTTTGTGATTAATTAGAGTGATTTATTCAACTCTTCACCTACTTATTCACATTAATTGCATGGTTTTACTTTCCCTTCCTTATTATGTCATGTTGTGAAAAACATGTTTCCTAAGCCTTAAAAATTAATTATTTTAATTACCTTTATTTCCATTCGATGCCATGATTAGTGTGTTGAGTAGTTTCAGATTTTCTAAGGCAGAATGACTTAAAGGATGAAAAAGGAAACATACTAAAATGGAAGGAGAAAGCAAAACGGAGCTTTAAAGAAACCGATATCCACGCGATCGCATGGATGACGTGATCGTGTGCCAAGCACAAGTCAGCAGCGACGCGGCCGCATGACTGACGCGACCGCGTGGCAAGGAAAAGCTCTGAATGACGCGACCGCGTGACCCACGCGGACGCGTGACAGAGGCCACACACCAGAAATTACAGAATACGCCCCCAGCGAATTCTGAAGCCCTTTTTGGCCCAGATCCAAGTACAGACAGCATAGACTAGATGTTATAAAGTGTGGGAATGCACCCATTCAAAGGGAGCTCGCATATTTTCACCTTTCAATGATTTAGATTTAGTTGAGAGGGAGATCTTCTCTCTCTCTCTTTTAGGATTTAGGATTTCTTCTTGTTTTGGGAGTAACTCTGGATCCAGGTTTAATGTTCTTTTAGTTTTACTTTTATTTATTTATTCCAACATTTGAATTGATTATTATAATTTACGAATTATTCCATGTTACAGATTTCTAATTGAATTAATGATAATTTGAGGTACTTTCAGTTTATGATTATTCTCTTTGATTTAAGTTGCCATTGCTTCCCATCTAAGGACACTTTTATTATCTCAGCGATTTACTTTTTCCCCTTTTGGTTTTGGTTAAGAATTCAGTAACTCAACAGTTATTAAACTCAACATAATTGATAATCGTTACCTTGCTAATTGAGTTGAACTTAAATAATCCCAACCTTTTCTTAGGAAATAATTAGGATTCAAGGGTCAATTTAATTAGTCCCTTGACTTTCCTTTGCTCTGGTAAAGGTTGACCGAGTAGAATTAAGATACAACTTTCATTATTGTTGAGAAGGATAACTAAGTTGGACTTCTAATTTTCCTTATCTTGCCAAAAGTTGCTTTACAGTTATTATTTATTTTTACTTGCTATTTAATTCACTCGTCATTTAAATTACTTGCTTCTCACCTTCTAAACCCCGATTACAACCCTTATAACCAATAATAAGAACACACTTCCTCGCAGTTCCTTGAGAAGACGACCCGAGGTTTGAATACTCGGTTATCAATTTCAAAGGGGTTTGTTACTTGTGACACCCAAACGTTTGTACGAAGGGATTTCTGTCGGTTTAGAGACTATATCTACAACGCGACTGGTTTTATGACATTCTTTACTGGCAAAGAAAAACCCGACGTCAGGATCATCCAATACTTCAAATACTCAACATGCAAGCTCCAGTGGAATTCCTTCTCAACCACTACCCAATCCAAAGGGTGGCATCAATGCCATCACCCTAAGGTCCGGAACCACACTGCAAGAGAGGAATCAGGAGGAGCCAAACCTACCAGAACACGCCTCATTTGAAGAGGTAGTGAAGGTAGAAGATGCTGAAGAGGAAGAGGATGTACAAGACATGGTTGAAGAAGAAGAAGCTCAACCACAGAAAAAAGCACCAAAGGTTGCCGACGCTGTAGAAACGCCCTTCCTATTCCATTTTCACAAATTGCTAGGAAGCCCAGGAAGCAGATGGAACTTGATCCCAAAATTGTAGAAATATTCAAAAAGGTTGAGGTAACTATTCCCCTTTTTGATGTTACTCAGCAAGTACCTAAATATGCAAAGTTTCTAAAAGATTTATGTATACATAAAGACAAAATTAATGAATTAGAAACTAGTCCCTTAGGTAGTTCTATATCTGCTTTAATGGGAGGTATACCTGGAAAGTGTAGTGATCCAGGTCCATGTATGGTTAATTGTACTATTGGAGGTGTGATATTTTCTGACTGCATGTGTGATTTAGGAGCGTGTGTTAGTATAATGCCTTTGTCTATATATGATACTTTGAGGCTCCCTCCCTTAAAAAGGTCGGCAACTCGTTTTGTGTTAGTAGATAAAAGCATTATTACAGTGGTTGGAATTGCTGAAGATGTATTAGTGAGCATTAAGGGGCTCACATTTTCCATTGACTTCTATATCCTGGAAATGCCCCCTAATGACTCAGGAAGGCCATCGTCAATCCTGCTTGGAAGACCATTCCTGAAGACTTCAAAGTTCAAGCTGGACGCATTTTCCGGAATTTATTCTTTTGAAATAGATGACAGAATAGTGAAATTCAGCTTAAATGAAGCTATGAAGCACCCTCCGGATGATCATTCTAGCTCCCAGTGTGACATCATAGATGAAACCGTGGCTGAAGTTCACCAGGAGGAATTAGAAGAGAAGTACATAGGACAAGGTCCAAGTGTGGGGACATTTTCAGAGGATAATGAGAGCACCTCACCATTATCACCAGCTCCAAATGATCCAGAACCTGGCTATGAGCAGAAATTAGAATTAAAACCCCTCCCTCCACACCTCAAGTATGCTTACCTTGAGGACAAGCAGAAGTTTCCAGTTATCATTGCAAGGGAGCTCACTTCTCAACAAGAAGAACAACTACTCAGTGTGGTGAAAAAACACAAGAAAGCAATTGGATGGAGCCTAGCAGATATAGTAGGCATCAACCCTCAACTTTGTGAGCACAAAATATTCCTAGAAGAGTGAGAAAAGCCTATCCATCAACCTCAAAGAAGACTGAATCCCACCATCTTAGAAGTTGTCAAGAAAGAAGTGACCAGGCTACTTGAAGCAGATATCATTTACCCCATCTCTGATAGCGAATGGGTCAGTCCAGTACAAGTGGTGCCCAAAAAGTCAGAAATCACAACAGTAAGAAATAAGCATGGAGAGCTTCTGACAACTAGAGTGCAGAATTCATGGAGAGTTTGTATTGACTATAGGCATCTCAACCAAGCCACTCGCAATGATCATTACCCCTTGCCATTCATTGATCAGATGCTTGATTGCCTATTAGGTAAATTCCATTATTGCTTTTTAGATGGTTATACAGGCTATTTTCAAATTCATATAGCCCCTGAAGATCAGGAAAATACTACTTTTGCATGTCCCTTTGGAACTTATGCTTATAAGAGAATGCCCTTTGGCTTATGCAATGCACCAGCTACTTTTCAAAGGTGCATGATGAGTCTTTTCTCTGACCTTATTGAGAACTGTATGGAGGTTTTTATGCATGATTTTAGTGTTTATGGTGATTCATTTAGCCTTTTCTTAGATAGTTTATCTAGAGTATTAGATAGATGTGTTAGTACGAACCTTGTATTGAATTTTGAAAAATGTCACTTTATGGTAAAACAAGGGATTGTACTAGGACATGTTATGTCTAATACTGGCATTTCTGTAGATCCAGCAAAGGTGGATGTTATTTCTAGTTTACCTTACCCCTCCTCTGTGAGGGAAGTCTGTTCGTTCCTTGGCCATGCAGGTTTTTACCGAAGATTTATTAAAGACTTCAGTAAGGTAGCACTACCATTATCCAGACTACTGCAGAAAGATATTGAGTTCGAGTTCAGTGAGGATTGCAAACAAGCATTTGATAAGCTGAAGACCGTCTTGACTCAAGCTCCAATTGTGAGATGACCAGACTGGAGCCAGCCATTTGAAATCATGTGCGACGCCTCCAACCATGCAGTAGGAGCGGCGCTGGCTCAGCGTGAAGGTAAGGATCCTTTTGTAATTGCTTATGCATCTAAGACTTTAGACGCCGCTCAGTCTAATTACACTACTACTGAGAAAGAGATTCTTGCTATTGTTTTTGCTCTGGATAAATTCTGAGCCTATTTACTTGGTGCTAAAGTAGTAGTGTACTCAGACCACGCAGCTCTAAAGTATTTATTAGCTAAAAAGGAATCCAAACCAAAGTTTATACGTTGGATACTGCTACTACAAGAATTTGATTCAGAAATTAAGGATAGGAGTGGTAACCAGAATCTAGTGGCAGACCACTTGAGTCGCCTTAAGCATATTAGGGATGACTCCACTCCTATAGATGATAATTTCCCATTTGATAACCTGCAAGCAGTATCTGAAGTAGTCTCTTGGTATGCACCTGTAGCTAATTATCTAGTCAACCGCACTTTTCCTCAAACCTTTACTAAGCATCAAAGAGATAAGCTGAAAAGCGAGTCCAAATATTATATATGGGATGACCCATATTTATGGAGATGTGGCACTGACCAGGTAATTAGACAGTGTGTGCTTCAATCAGAATTCCAGTCCATTTTAGAGGCCTACCACTCATCTGAGAGTGGAGGACATTTTGGCCCTCAAAGAATAGCTAGAAAAATTTTAGACTGTGGATTCTGGTGGCCTACTCTTTTTAAAGACGCTGTTGAATTTTGTAAATCTTGTTCCTCATTCCAAAGGTTTGGTAATATATCCAAGAGGGATGAGATGCCTCAACAGATTATGCTTTTCTGTGAAATTTTTGATGTTTGGGGCATTGACTTCATGGGTCCATTTCCAAATTCTAATGGTTATTTTTATATATTGTTAGCTGTAGATTACGTTTCTAAATGGGTGGAAGCAATTTCTACCCGCACTGATGACGCTAACACTGTTGTTTCCTTTGTTAGAAACCATATTATTTGTCGCTTTGGATCACCACGAGCAATCGTGAGCGATCAAGGCACCCGTTTTTGTAACAAGAGACTAACAGGATTACTGAAGAAGTATGGGATAATTCATAAAGTGGCAACAGCCTACCATCCTCAGACTAATGGGCAAGCCGAGGTGTCAAATAGTGAAATAAAGCTTATATTGTAGAAGATAGTCAAGCCTCGTAGAAGGGATTGGAGCACCAGGCTACGAGATTCACTTTGGGCATACAGAACGGCTTACAAAACACCCATTGGGATGAGTCCCTTCTGCTTAGTTTATGGAAAAGCTTGTCACCTCCCAGTTGAGGTGGAACACAAAGCCTTTTGGGCAGTGAAGGAGTGCAACATGGGATTTGAGAAAGCCGGAGCTAAAAGGAACTTGCAACTGCAAGAATTAGAAAGCCTTCGCCTAGAAGCTTATGAGAACTCAAGACTGTACAAGGAAAAGATGAAGGCTATGCATGATAAGCACATCAAGAGGAGAGATTTCCAACCTGGGGATTTAGTCCTCCTTTACAACTCTAGACTGAGGCTCATGCTAGGCAAGTTGAGATCAAGATGGGAAGGTCCATATAGAGTAGAGAAGGCTGAGCCATACGGAGTTTTCCACCTGAGTCATCCTTCAAGCTCTGAATTCATCAATGTTAATGGATATCGCTTAAAGCTATATCATGGTGAGAAGGCGACGAAAAACAAGGAGTTAGAAATCTTCCTCGTGGAGGATCCACCAACAGCAGAAGACTGAGCTAGTGGAGTGTCCAGCTTAAGGACGTTAAAGCAAAGTGCTAGGTGGGAGATAACCCACCATGGTATGATCGTTCCTTTCTTTCTTCTTAGTTTTCTCTTTCAATAACTCTTCTCATTATTAGCACATTTAGTTTGCATCTTCATTTGCATATATATATATGCGACGCGATAGCATCACTGACGCGGCCGCGTCACAGATGCATAAGGAAGAAAAAGAAATCGAACAGAAAGTCACGCGAGAGCGTGGCTGGAGGCGTGCCTTTGGCACAATTTGACCCACGCGACCGCGTCGTCGACGCGTCCGCATCATGTGGGAAAAATGCCTCCCACGCGTCCGCATCAACCACGCGAACGCGTGCCCAAAAAATCGACGTAAGAAAGGGTGCATGGCAGCAAGTTGTGAAGGAGTAGGGCTGGAATGGCGCTAGACGCACAAGCCCTACCACGCGAACGCGTGCCCCACGCGTCCGCGTCGTCTCTCAATCTTGGCCATTCACGCGATTGCGTCCACTACGCGAATGCGTCACCCTGGAATTTGGCAACAATGAGTTTCAAACAGAGAGTTGTGCGAGCGCGAGGCTGCCCTCACGCCAGTAGCACAGAACGAGTCACGCGTCCGCGTGACTGACGCGTCTGCATCATTTCATCTAAGCGCCATTCGCGCGAACGCGTACCTCACGCGTCCACGTCGCTAGCGCCGCACAACATATCCATATTTGCCAAAAATATCTTATCTTTCTCTTCCCCAAATCCTATTTTTCTTTTCCCTCCTTATTTCTTTCTTTCCCTTTCTTCCTTCTTCCTTCTTTGTCACTTTCTACTTTCTCTCTCTCACCACCATTATCAAGGTTTTCCTTTTCGTCTTCTCTCCTTACTTTTCTATTCTTCTTCTTGTTTTTATGTTTTCTTCTTTTCTTTTTTCTTTTTAATTTCATTATCCATGTTTTCTTTTTCTTTTTTTTCTTTTAATTGGTGTTGGAAATTTATTTACGTCATTATTATTTCTTATGATATGCTTGTGGATTGTTAAGGAATTGTTTGACAATTATATATTAATTTTATAGGGTTACTTGCATGTTCAATTTAATACTTTCAATAGCTTATTTACCATGCATGCTATGTGTTTGTGAAAACGTCCGTATGGCATTGTGCACTGTTTTTCGATATCTTTTATTCTACTACTCTAAATGCTTGCTTTTCACAAAACCCTTTTTATATTATATTATTCAAATATAATTGTTATTACAAACAGGTTATTAGTTTGAAAGGCTTGGTAATCTAACTTGGACATTGAATGCTTGATCTATGCTACTCATGCCTTTGCCAGCATGCCAATAAACACCTTGCATTTAATTGTCAACATATGCACTTGCTATATTTCCATTGATGATTTTTCACATGTAGTCATGACCATGTGTTAACGTCATTCTTCCTTGCTGTGCATTGATTACCACCTTTCCCGCCCTCTTCGTTGCCCTAACCCTTGACATTTTAACATACTTTCTCTTTTCTTTCTTTTAGGATGGCCACCAAGAAAGGAAAAGAAAAAGCTACTCCCAAACTACCAGCAAGAAGAGGAACAAAAAGAGCATTAGTGGCAGAGCCATCTTCAACTGCAGTTAAGCCCTCAACAAAAAGAATTAAGAGGATTATAAAGGTTGATGAAAAAGAGAAAGCCTTCCCAGTAAAGGACACTGCGCGTTTTACCAACCACTACTGTGAGCAGATGTTCCCTATCCTGGCAGAAAGGAGTTACAACAACGAATACCTTCTTATCCTTCCGAACCATATTGCTGAATTTGTTGAGCCACGAATTGAGCAACGACAATGGGGTTTCCTACAAAGACAGCCACGGCAGGTAAATCTTTCCTGGATAGTCGAGTTCTACTCTAATTTCCACCTGCCAACCCTGCAGTCTGTCTACGTTCGGCAGAAGCAAGTCCCCATTACGGAAGAGGCCATTCAACGAGCTCTAGATCTTCCCCTTACTCCAGAAGGACTAGACGCATTTCAAGAGGCCGCACTCAAGCGCCAGACGTACCAATTTGACTTGGACGTTGTTCTTAGAGTTATCGCACTACCTGGCAGCAGATGGATTTATGGATACCATCGTTCCCGTCCTAAGGGAATATCAGCTTCTGCACTTACCTTGGAGGCTCGCGTATGGGCACAGATCATGTCCCATTATGTCTTTCCGAGCACTCACGAGTCCTTCTTCACTGCAGACATGGCTGTTTTACTCTGGTGCATCCTTACAGACTAGCCTCTATACCTACCAAGACACATCCGGAATGCCATGAGACATGTACAAATTGCGGGCAACTTACCTTTTCCCGCCTTGGTTTCAGATCTCGTCTGAGCAGCCGGAGTCTCCTACAGAGCTAGAGACACCAAAGCCATGCTTCCACGGGATGATCAATACGTCCCTAACGGAAAGTATATCAGACCTCCAGCAGCCACTACAAGCCAATATACTGAACCGGCTGAAGACATTCCTCCTTCAACACCACAAGCACCTACAACAAACCAACTGCTCTATCAGATACTTGAAAGGTTAGATCGGCAGGAACACAAAGCAAAGCTACGAGAGCGCCGTAACAAGCGCCGATTCACAATCCTCAAGGAGCTACTTATGGGAAACTACAAAGACCCAGACACCCCGGACTCTACTTCCTTTACCAGCACAGGGAGCCACGACGGTCCCGACTGTGGAGATACTGCTACCAACCCACCTTTTTTCCTGACAGATGGCACCAAAGACGGTGCAAAGCCTTAAGTGTGGGGAGGTCGGTCAGTACCTGACTTCCAAAGGTAATTTCTCTTCCTTAACACCAATAAAATAGGATATTTAGTTAGTTTTTCTTTTCTATAATAGGATAAATTGTATAGTAATAGGTTAGTTGCATGCATGTTCTACTTGATTGAAAAGATAATAAGTTTCTTCTAAGACCCTATTTTTTTAGAACAAAAATTTCACTAATTTTAATCAAAACTTTTATCTTAAATTTGCTTGAAGTTGTATTTGGAACATAGTTTCAAAAAGCTAAGAACACACAACCCGTAAGATTTGAGCTTAGTTACATGGTTACATTATTTAACCATAAATATTTAATTCTTGTGTGTTTACTTCTCTATGATTGTAATCTATATTTTGTTTCATCCTATATGTCAAATGTTTAATATATTTATATGCTTGCATATGATTGAGGCCATTATTTGTTTAGCTCACTTATCCAAATTAAGCCTACCCCTTAAGTTACCTTTGTTAGCCACTTTGAGCCTTTAAATCCCATTTGTTCTGTATTTTACCACATTACTAAACTTAAGCAGAGAAACAATTATATATCCCAATTGAATCTTTGGTTAGCTTGAGATAGAATTATATGTTAATTGAGTATGGGAAGATTGTGGGAACAAAAGATAATAAGGGAATGTGTCATGATAACATAATGGGAATTTGGGTACCTACTCATGTGAACTTATAAAAATTAAAAATCCATGTGCATTGGTAAGCTATGTTTATTTTCATGTTTTAAAATAAATAAATAAATAAATAAAAATAAAAAATAATAATAATCCAAAAATATTCAATAAATAAATAAGGGGACAAAATTACTCCAATGCTAAGTTAAAATTCAAAGATCAATGCATATATGATAAAATTAAAATACAATTGATACATGAGTATGGAATGTGAAAGGGATATTTTGGGTAGCTAGGTATGAAATTTAAAGTTATATAAAATATATGTATGTGTTAGGTGAAAGCTTAGGTTAATTAAAGATTCAATTTATAAGCTTACTTAGCCATATATGTACCCTTACCCTTACCTTGGCCCCATCACAACTTTAAAAAGACCTCATGATTTTGTATTGGTACATTAAATATTGTTGATTGGTTAGGTGAAGAACAAAAAAATTAGAAAGCATGATTAGAGAAGGATAGAGTGATTACCCTATACACTAGAGAGATTAGAGTGTACATACATCATTAGTGAGAGTTCAATGCTTAAATTCTATGTTCCCTGCTTTCATGAACTACCTTCTTGCATTTTTATCTGTTCTTACTGTATAAGAATTGAGTTAGTGGAATTTGATTTGTGATTGTCTTGAAGAGCTTATTTACTTTTAACCAAGTGGACAAGAACCATATAGTTGCATTCATATATATAGGTTGCATTGCATTGCATGAGCTTTACATGTTCCTACTCATTTATTTTATCTCCTTCAACTAAGCATGAGGACGTGCTAATGTTTAAGTGTGGGGAGGTTGGTAAACCATTATTTTATGGTTTATATTGTGTTTAATTGTGTGGTTTTATCAAATCTTTACCCACTTATTCATATGGTTAGCATGTATTTACAATTCCTTCCCAAAATTACTCCATGGTTGAAAACTTGCTTCCTAGAGACTTTTAATTATGTATTTTAATTCTCCTTTATTCCATTTGATGCCGTGATCCCTGTGTTAAGTGTTTCAGGCTTTATAGGGCATGAATGACTTGGACATCGGAGAGGAGGCTTGCAAAAATGGAAGGAACACAAGAAATTAAGGAGATGACCAGAGAGAAGCGACGCGGACGCATGGCTCACGCGACCGCGCGAAACGGAGAAATCGTAGTGACGCGCTCGCGTGCCTGACGCGAACGTATGGATTGGAAACTGCACGGATGACGCGAATGCGTGGACGACGCACACGCGTGGCAAGGCAAAATGCTGGATGACGCGACCGCGTGGATGACGCGATCGCGTGACGTGCGCGATCTGTAGAATTTGCAGAATTCGCTGGGGGCGATTTTGGGCCATGTTTTGACCTAGTTTTCGGCCCAGAAAAGCAGATTAGAGCCAGGGAACATGCAGAGACCAAGAGACATTCATTCTACATAATTTTAAGTTTTTAGATCTGAATTTACTCCTCCTCTAGGTTTTCTCTCTACACATTCATAGTTCTTAGGATTTTGTTTTTATTGCTTTTTGGATTGGAATATTGAGAAGAGTTATTACCTCTGCCAAGACTTCATCACTCTAGTTTGTTTTCCTTACTTGTCACTTACTCTTTCATATCCTTAATTTGTTCAGAGTTACTATTGGATTATTTTTAGAATTTATTAATACAAGAACTATTTTTATTTTTAATTGGTCTTTTGGATTATTATTTATCATGTCTTCCTTTATTTCCCTTTCTTATTTTGTGAAGTTTACATTCATAATGAGCGAGTAGTTCCATCACTTGATTGAGAGTTGATTGAAAGGAGAACCTTGAGTTGGAATACTCAAGAGTAAAATTGTAATTGGGTTTATTGTTGGATCGTCCTCTAGTCACTGACACTAATCCTTCCCAAGGGAGAGGATTAGAACTTATGAATAGAAATAGACTTCCAACTTTCTTGACTTTCCTCTATCTGGTAAAGGATAACTAAGCAGAGCAACCCTCAATTATAAATTAATCTTGGGAGAACTCCAACAAGGATAGACTTTCCGACTAATTTACTCCCGGTCAAGATTTTTATTTAAATTACATAAATTCTCTGATTTAGTTTCCTATTTATCAAACTCAAAACCATTTTCGAAAACATCTGATTAATAAAATAGCATATCTTTCTGCAACTCGTTGGGAGACGACCTGGGATTCATACTCCCAGTATTTTAATTCTAATTTTGTGACAACCCTTCTAAATTGATAAGCGGATTTTTGTTGGTTAAGAACTGTACTTGCAACGTATCTCTTATATTAATTTCTTAATCTGCCAATTTCTGCATCGTCAGAGAGACATGGAAGAGTTCTTTTCTATGGTCGATCAGTCATAAAATCCTCTCTTAAAAAGGAGAAGGAAATCCGACAAATACAGCAACAACATAATGAAGTGGTTTCAACTATGGAGAAAAATCAAAATAACTTAACTTCCAAGTTGGATGGTTTAACAAACTTGATTAAAATGTTGTTGCAACAAGTCAATCCTGGTATGAGTGCAGAACAAGTGCAAGTAATGATAGAAGCCGCCCAACAATCTCCGCCTGACGCGAGTAGTGCACCAAATGATGCGCGGCGAAGCATTCCTCCTTCACTTGGATCGAACCATGTATCAAAGGATATGGAAGGAAGTATTGTTCAAAACTTCTAGTTAAATTAATAGTATGCTTTTGGTAAATGATATATCATGAATTTGAGTTAAAGTTAAGTTTTTAGGATTGTGAATCATTTATAATTATGCATGGATATTGGCTGTATATATGTTGCTCTCTATTCTATGTTAATGAAAGAATATATTAAGAATATGTCTCAATTGCTTGTCACTTGGTATTTTTTTGAGAACTTAATTGTCGTAGTGATAGCTAATTGCAAGAATAATGGGATTGAGTTTACAAAGTTGAGTGGAATTAGTTTTTCTATTAAAAATTTCCTTTGATTAAACTCCTTGTTAGTGTTAGTTGATTAGGTTGTTGTTTGATTAGGTTAGCTTAGTTGAATTAGGTGGTTAGGTAGTCAATTGATTTTGTAGTGGATTTAGGTTTGAACTTTGATGTTTATTCTATCTGAAATTGGTTTTCCTGTGCTGGTAATGACTTGCCTTGTTCTAATTTAGTTTTCTGCTGCTGCTTCATTGATCTGCCCTGTGCTAAATTAGTTTGCTTGGTGCTATTGATTAGGTTTAAACTGTTATTGATACTATATTGCTGTTTCATTGATTTACTTTTGTGCTAAACTGGTTTATATGATGCTGCTGCATAGTATTATTGCTGCCTTATTCTTGTGTTAGCTGCTGCTGGAATGAACAAATTCTGAATTATTTGTGCAGTAGTGATAACTTTGATGAATTTCTGAGTCTAAGCTATCACTACTGCTGCATTCTTGCAATAGCTGCTGTTTGAAGTGAATGATGGTTGTGAATAATTCTTGAGTGTTGTTGTGGATGAATGTTTCCCTTCTTTTGCTGCATATGTATTGTATCATCAAAAGCATTTTTGCAAGATATCTAACATGTTTATTTCTTTTATGTGCAGGAAAGCATGATGTGATGAAGAAAATATGTTCCATACAAATATCACATGGGATGGGTCTTACAATGACCTTAGTTATGTAAATGTAATATTTTGATGTGTTATGTACTTTTTTGAGGTATTACATGTAATTGGAAAAATTACACTCTATTTTGATTTGTGTTGTTTAGACTAAAAATTAAACATATCTATCTTATAATGAAAATTTTATGATTTAGATTTCTTGAATTTCTTATTTTTAGATTTATTTTGTGATTATTATCATTTTGGGATGTGATTATAATTTAAAAAACTTGAATCTTATAAACAACAACAGGCTATAGTCACCGTTTTAAAAAATTGTGACCATAGATAAGGCTATGCTCACGATTTTAAGGAGGGGTGACCATAGAGGCTATGGCCACGGTGAAAAACCGTGACCATAGATAGGGCTATGGTCACGGTTTTAAGGAGGGTGACCATAGAGGCTTTGGCCACGGTGAAAAACCGTGACCATAGATAGGGCTATGGTCACGATTTTAAGGAGGGTTGACCATAGATTCACCTCCTCTTCATCTAGTTACAAGGAGCCCGTGACTCAACATCACAACATCTTCTCCTTGAAAAAGCTGGGTGAGATGCACTACTTTCTTGACATTGAAGTAGTTATAACCCCAAATGGATCAATCACTCTCAAGCAGACAAAGTACATCAAGGATCTTCTGATAAGAGCTAAAATGAGCAATGCAAATCCTGTGCCCACCCCTATGACTTCCTCACTGAAACTGTCTGCCTTTGGAGATGGTTCATTTAGCAATCCATCCCTGTACAAGTCCATCGTAGGTGGTCTGCAATATGCCGCAATCACAAGGCCTGAAATATCTTTTTCTGTGAATAAGGTGGCATAATTTCTTTACAAACCTTTTGAGTCCTATTGGAAGGTAGTCAAAATAATTCTTCGGTACTTAGCAGGCACTGTACAATATGGTTTGAGGTTCAGCAAGTTTACAAGCTTTAGAATATATGGTTTTGTGACTCTGAATGGGCCAGTGACATTGATGATTGCAAATCAATCAATGGTTATGGTATCTATCTTGGAACAAATTTAGTTTCCTGGGCCAGCAGGAAGCAAACAACAGTATCAAAGAATAGTATTGAGACTGAATTTAGAGGAATAGCAGATGCTGTTACAGAAATTATCTGGCTGCAAAATCTACTGACTAAAATCAGAGTTTTTGCTCCACTAAGCTTGTGGTGTACTGTGACAACTAGAGTGTAGTTCTCCTCTCTGCCAACCCAATCTTTCACAACAAGTCAAAATATTTTGTCCTCAACCAATCATTTGTTCGTGATTATGTCACAAGAAAAGAAATTTTTGTTCAGCACATCCCAGTTCATGATCATTTAGCTGACACCTTAACTAAACCCGTCTCAGCTGCAGCCTTTCTTAAGTTTAGGAGCTTGCTAAGAGCCTTTGATGTAGAATCCTAGAAGGCCCTGGTCTTGAGGGGGCATGTTAGTGAAGTATACTTCCTAGAAGGCCCTTGTCTTGAGGAGGCATGTTAGTGAAGTGTACCTCCTAGAACCTTCTCCAAATTGAAAAGTAGTTGTGCAAACTGAAAAATAGTTATGCCAGCTCATCCTCAATTAATTAAACCCTTAACCAATTTGTGTCATCGCACCTTTCACACGTCACTTAGCTTCTGTTTATATATATCAGCATTGTAATCTTCCACTTTTACTTTTTTCAATCACTATAATTTTGCACATTCTATCAACAATGCAAAGCTGTTTTCCTTTCTTCTTCTCTACTTCTCTCTCTGTTCTCTCTGTTCACTTGCATGCTTTCACTGCAATTTGATCTTCTTTTTCATTGAGCTGCTAATACCTAAAAAAAAATTGCTTTCTAAATTTCTTAATGTTTGATCAGGAGCCATTTATTTCTTTAAGTTATCTTATTTTTTTCATTCAAAAAGAAAATAAAATGAAATTGTTGATCGGGAAAATATTTTTGATGAAGGTGAATTGTTCAAATCGGTAAAGCAGTCGATAACATAAGCAGTTTTTGAAAAGACACATGCGCAAGCATTAGATGAAGATTCTTGACACAGATTCGATTTTAAGGGTTTTCGATAAGTCGAGCAAGTCAAATCGAACAAGGTACTTAAGTCAGGTAATCGAGATAAGTTATTCGAATAAAGTGGTTCAAGTAATTGTGGAAGTGGAAAAGTCAGTGGCTTCTATCACACGAGAAAATCATGGGAAACGTTTAAGCGACAACGATTACCAAGGAGAAGGCATTTCAAAGTTTTAAATTTGTAATTAATTGTCAGTTACCAAAAGAAGATTATAAATACTAGGAAGTCTTAGGGGATTAGGGTTGGAACTTCATTTTAGAAATACACTCAAGCACACTCACATCCTTAGAGAATTCCTGAGTCTGCATTCGAGTTCAATTTCTGTAGGGTTCTTTCCATATTTTTAATCTTTCATTTACATTTTCTGTAGATTTTATTTTTTTCAAGTAAAATTATCCTTCAATTAATCTTTAATTTCCATGTTCAATTTATATTTCAGTACCTTTACTTTTCATGCTAAAGCCCTTTGACTCAGTTGAAAGCATTTTATTGCTTTGTTTAATTTCAACGCAATTTCTCAAATTCCAGTTAACATTTTCTTTTTGAAAACTTTATTTTTTCATCTTTTATCTTGAATTACAGATTTTAGTTTGTCTTTATTCCCAAATCCCATCTAATCAAAGACACTTTGATGCACTTTTAGAAAACTGGTACCTGCAAAGAGGAGTAGGTTTCACTCCTAGAGCACTAGATATCGAACCATCATCGATTTGCTAAAAATCGACAAAACAAGTTGGCAGGCCCGGTGGCACAGTTTTAAAAATTTTGAAGTGTGTCAATAAGTATTTTGTGGTGTCATTCAGTGTATGCAATTACGAAGTGGAAAGATCTTTCACGTGACTGATGAAATGTCAAATGTGAATGGTGGTTCAACCACCAGTGATAGTATACTAGTGTCTGTGCAACAAGCGGACGTAACTTCATGTTCGGAAAGTGCAATCGGAATAGAGAGTATAGCAGTTACGACTATTCAAACTGGAAATGCTGGACATAATACTTATCCACGTGGCACTTTGCCACCATTTCAGCCTCCACTAACCGTTGGTTGGCCTCCATATGGTCTTCCTTCTTGTTATACACTACCAGTGGGTGGTTTTGTTCCACCTATTCGTTTTGGGAGTACAAATGGAGGGAGTAATTCCCAAAACCCACAACAATATTCCGTGTATTCTCGTGATTATAACCTGGGCTCTACTTCGAATGCTGCGAATTCATTGGCAGTATATCGACAAAAAGTAGAGGAAAGTCATCATGACTTAGTTAATTTATTGACTCAACAAATGACTACAATTCTGAACCCTATGATGGCTGATCACGAATCGAAATTCGAATGCCTTGCTCGAGACGTTGAACGAATTGCTCGAATTGTTGATTATGATTATGGTGAAAGGAATAATGCCAGGGGAAATATTGAGGGGTTTGAAAATATTTTTCAAAATGAAAATGTTGTTGGTAATAGAGAGATTCCTCATGTAGTTCCCTGGAATCAAAATGCTGATGATTTTTTAGCCAGATTATGTAATAAGCATAGCGGTGAACGTTATCAAGTCACCAGAATTGTGGAAGAAGTGTTGAACCGAATTAGTTTGAATGTTGGTTTTATGAATCAACCCCATTTGGTGTCTGCTTTTCCCCAAGTTGTTCAAATGGCTGAAGTGCCAAGAGGGGTGAAGAATCTAAAGATTATCACAAAAATTGCTGCAGAAGTCGGACAATCAACTACTCAACATGTTGCCCGATATTTGGTAGAGATTGGAAATTTAGCCAATGATGAAAATTTGAAAATGAAGTTTTTCCCTTCGTCGTTAACGAAGAATGCATTTACTTGGTTTTCGAATCTTCGACCAAATTCGGTAACAACATGTAATCAATTAGAAACTGCTTTTCATGCACAGTTTTATCGAGGAGAAATGAATGTAGTAGTTACTGATTTAGTAGCCTTGAAATTCGAAGATAGTGAAATCATCGATGATTACATGATACGTTTCAAGAATGCTAGGAGCAGATGCTATGTTTCATTACCAGAAAGTGAAGTGATGAAAATAACAACTATGGGGTTAGGATTTTATATGCACAGGAAGTTACTTAATGTCCATATCCCTGATTTAGCCCATTTGGCTGAAAGGGTTCGTCAAACCGAACTTATGAAAAAGGAGAAAGAGAAGTATAGGAGTGAGCAATGAACGAAGCGTAAACTCTTTATTCGAAAAGAAAAAGTTGCTTATGTGACTATGAAGTCCTCCGAAGAGGAATTCGATTTCGAAACTGAAGTCGATTTGGCTGAACTTAAGAAAGGCCTTCCTTATATTTGTTCATTACTCAAAAATCTTCCTAGTAATGAGAAGTCGAATGATTCAAAACTAAAAAGTGGAAAGAAATATAGTTTTGATATTTCAAAATCTGATCAGATTTTTGATGTGTTGCTTAAAGATAAACAGTTAATTCTACCTGAGGGTAAAACATTACTTTCGGTGAAAAATTTGAAAGGAAAGCCTTTTTGTAAATTTCACCAAGCAACAAGTCATTCGACTAATAGTTACGTTCGTTTCAGGGACTTAATTCAGGAAGCAATTATGGAAGGACGGTTGAAATTTGATGATGGCAAGAAGGAAAGAAAGGTTGATACTGATCCCTTCAAAGCAGATGCAAGCTTTGTGGAACCATGTTTTGGGGTTAACATGGTTGGCATGTCCTATGATTTTGATGTGGCTCTTGATGATTTTGAGTCACAGGTTAGGTCTGTGTATCCCCGAGCAAGAGACGGTTTCTTGGATTTTCTAGTTCAGCAAAGGATCAAAGACCGGGACGTATCTCTGTGTCGACGGTGTAATGCCGTCTTTGATGCCGAGGCAGCAGAAATTTTTGAGAAGGAGAGAATGAAGAAAGAATTGGCTCACAAAGAAGAGTAGGCGCGCCAGAGACAACCTATCCGGCATTTTGAGGGTCAAAGTTCTAAGACCCCTCAATAGAGCACTGCTACACCTTTAAGCCGATCTCAAGCTATACGTGTTCAGTGGATTCGAAACTGTCAGGAGTTTTAGAAAAGAGATCATCTGTATCGGCGTAATCCACAATTGGGACATCGGGGGCCTCCTCGAAATCAGTACCCTTATTATCGTGGTCAGGCCAGAGGGTATCCGAGAGGAAGAGGAGGCAGGAGAAATTCCAATCAGCAAAAGATGCCTCAGATGGAAGTGAGCAAGGGGGTAACTCCCTTTGTGCATTCTCGAATTGTCTTCCCTTCTGATGGAGAGACTTGCTCGAAAAGAATTCCTTCTCCCATGAAGATGAAAAAGGGTAAAGCAATAGCCGAATCTTCTGGGGTTAATAAGAATAAAGAAGTTGATGTCGATGAAGAGTATTTTGATGAAGGGGATGATGATATGGTGGGAACGATCTCAATCATTCCAACTGAATATCTGGGGGAGTATGAAGGTGACCTCAATGAAGATTATGATTCGGAGGATGAAGAGGTCTTTTCCTTCATCCGAATTGAAGATGAGTCGGGGTACTTCTTGCGGCCTACTGAAAAACAAATGTCTCATCTCCACCCACTCCATATAACAACTACTTTGAGTGGGATAAAGGTAAACAAAGTCTTGATCGATGGTGGTGCAGCGATAAGTCTTTTGCCTGAAAGGATGTTAATCAAGGTGGGTAAGCATCCTAATGATTTAGTCCCTACAAGTATTGTTGTGATAGATTTTAGTGGGACTTCGACTCTGGCTAGAGGGCTGGTTACTCTGACTGTGAAGGTTGGCTCGTCTGAACGCAACACTGTGTTTGTGGTGGTTCCATCGAGAGCAAGCTATAATGCTTTGCTGGGGCGGGATTGGATTCATGGTGTAGGTGCAGTCCCTTCTACTATGCATCAGAGTGTTCTTCTATAGACAAAAGATGGTAAACCTGAAGTCATCAAGGCAGATTTGAACCTTTATGTCGAACAACTGCACGTTGATTTCAGCATGTACAATTCTAAATTGAAACCTCTGAATGTTGATCGGACACTAAATTCTTATAATTGTGAAGGTTGCTACCTGTCCTCTGAAGGCCTCTCAATAAAGTTGCGTTACCCAGAGTTGGGATTTGAACCAACCGGTTGGGACTGTCTGTCTTGAAGATCTCTTGAAGGCAGAACTATGGACCAAATTGAGGGAGTTTCTGATTACTTGGTAACTTTAAGTAATTATTTAAATAATTCTCATCTTGTAGAAAATAAAGATGGTTTTTCTGATGAAGTTGAATCACATAGGGTTATTAGTTATTCTGATAATTATTGTATTAGCTCAATTTCTTCAGTCGAGTCTTGTTCAGATATTTTAAATGTATGTAATGAAAGTAGTACTTCGAGTACAATGGCTGAGTTGATAGCAGAAGCGCATTGTGTTGAGAATCGAAGTAATATTAATGAAATAAGTAATTCAGTATGTTCTATTTCTCATGATATTATTGATTTCACTTTTGATTGCATCTATGATTTAGAACCATTAGGTTTTGAGAAATATTTGGTAAAAGATTATGATCATTATAAAGGGTTTGAATCTCAAGATCCTTTAGAGGAAGTAAATTTGGGGACTCTTGAGGATGTTCGAATTACATATATATGTAAAGATCTTGTTGACCCTTTTTGAACTGAACTTTTTAATCTTTTACATGAGTTTAAAGACTGTTTTGCTTGGGATTATCATGAGATGCCTGGTCTCGATCGTTCATTTGTGGAACATCGATTAGCATTAAAACCAAATGCTAGACCTGTGAAGCAAACTCCAAGACATTTTGCTCCAAAGATAAACGAGAAACTTAAAGAAAAATAGAACGTTTGATTAAAGTGAAGTTTATTCGAACTGCACGATATGTTGAGTGGGTTTCGAACATAGTCCCAGTGATGAAGAAGAACGGAAATTTAAGAGTATGCATCAATTTTCGAGATTTGAATAATAGTACTTAAAAAGATGAATACTTTATGCCGATTGCAGATATGTTAATCGATTCTGCAGCATGAAATGAAATTTTTATTTTTATGGACAGTTATTCAGGATATAATTAGATCTTTATTACAGAGGATGATGTGTCCAAAACTACTTTTTCGTTGTCCTAGGACGTTAGGTACTTATGAGTGGGTGGTTATGCCCTTTGGCGTGAAAAATGCTGGTGCAACGTATCAGCGGGCAATGAATGCCATTTTCCTTGAGTTTATTGGAAAATTTATGGAAGTTTATATTGATGATGTCATGGTCAAATCGATTTCGGTGAGTCAACATATCGACCACTTGAGAAAAGCGTTTATTACCATGAGAAAGAAGGGATTAAAAATGAATCCTTTAAAATGTGCTTTTGGTGTATCGGCTGAAAATTCTTTGGGCTTTGTAGTTCATAAAAAAGGAATTGCAATTGATAAAAATAAAGCAGATGCAATATTGGCATTATCCGCACCCAAATCGAAGAAAAAAGTACAGTCTTTCTTGGGCAAGGTAAATTACCTTCGAAGATTTATTTCAAATCTTTCGGATCGAACTCGGGTGTTTGCCCCTTTGGTAAAATTAAAGAACGATTCACAGTTCGAATGGACAAAGGAGCATCAATTAGCGTTCGATTCGATTAAGACTTATTTGTCTAAGGCTCCAATTATGGCAAATGTTTATCCACATGAGCCTCTGAAATTATATATTGCAGCATCTGAAAGCATCATTGGGTGTATGTTAGCCCAAGATGATGAAAACGGGCATGAATGGGCTGTTTATTACCTAAGTCAAGTTCTAACGGATATCAAAACAAGGTATTCCCCGATAGAGAAATTGTGTTTGTCTTTGTATCATGCTTGTATGAAATTAAAGTGTTATATGGTGGCTAAATCAGTAAAAGTTATTGCGCAAACTGACTTAATCAAATATATGTTAAGCTTCCCAATGTTACGTGGGCAATTGGGAAAGTGGATGCTAGCAATAACAGAGTTTGATCTACAATATGTCCCAGCCAAGGCTGTAAAAGGATAGGTCATTACAGATTTTCTTGTGGATAATTCGAAAGATCTGAATGACCAGGGGGCAAATGTAATCGAAGTAAAAATCGGTTATAGAAAGTTATATTTTGATGGGTCAAAACATAAAGATGGCGCAAGAGTTGGAATTTTAATTGTTTCACCAGAGGAAATTCTGTCAAAATTTTTATTCGAAATAAAATATCTTTGTTCGAATAATGAGGAAGAGTACGAAGCTTTGATTTTGGGCCTTGCAATCTTAATTGATAAGGGAGTTTCAGAAGTTCAGATATTAGGGGATTCCCTGTTGGTTTTGAAGCAGTTATTGAAAGAATTTAAATGTAATAATGAGAGGTTACAGAAGTATTTGACAACTGCTTGGGAGTTGTTAACTTCTTTTCAAAAAGTTTCTTTGGTTCACATTCCAAGGATTCAAAATAAAATGGCTAATGAATTAGCCCAAATTGCTTCGAAGTATAAACTTGGCCTAGGAACTCTTAAGAAATTGGCCAGTATTCATCAGATTTTAGTACCTGCAAGTGAAAGGGAAGTTTTGTGCATCGATGAATGGGAAGATATTGCTTAGAGGAAGCCTATTGCTCAGTATTTGAAAGATCCTAATATTCCAGTCGATAGAAAGATGAAATTGCGAGCAATGAACTTTGTTTTAATGGCTGATGAGTTGTATAAGAAAGATATCGATGGGAGTTTATTGAGATGTTTAGGTCAAAACCACCAAAATATTGCTTTGGGTAAAGTTCACAATGGGATATGCAGTGCCCATCAGGCTGGAAAGAAAATGAGATGGGTGTTATATCGCAATCATGTATACTTGCCATCCATGATAAAAGATTGCATCGATTATGCAAAAGCATGCCTAGAATGCCAGAAACATGGCTCGATTCAACAAATCCCAGCATCCGAATTACATTCGATAATAAAACCATGGCCATTTGGAGGTTGGGCTTTTGATTTAATTGGATTAATTCACCCTCCTTCATCAAAACAACACAAGATTATCTTGGTAGCAATTGATTATTTCACAAAATAGGTCGAAGCGATTCCCCTGATAGAAGTGAGTCAAAGTGAGATAAAAGATTTTATTGAGGAACATATTATTCATCAATTTGGAATTCCTCAAACATTAAGTACTGATCAAGGAGCAATATTTACTGGTCAGTGAATTAAAAATTTTGCAGCTTCAAGGAGCATCAATATGGTTACTTCGACTCCTTATTATGCGCAAGCTAATGGGCAAGTAGAAGCAGCAAATAAAATTTTGATAAGTTTGATCAAAAAGCATATCGGGAATAAGCCTCGAACGTGGCATGAAACTTTAAGCCAAATATTGTGGGCTTATTGAAACTCACCATGGGGTTTGACAGGCACTTCGCCATATAAGTTGGTGTATGGTCATGATGTAATGCTACCATTAGAAGTAAATCTAAATACTTTAAGAATATCGAAGCAGAATGATTTACCAATTGATGATTACTGGAATGCAATATTCGATGAATTGAATGAGTTGGACTTATAACCAGCTAATCAAAAACCTTCGATGTGCTCTTTATCAGTGCCACCACTTCCAGGTTTTGTCATAAACTTTTCGAAAATGGCATTGAGCCATAGTTAGAGGAGCCAAAAAGGGCCACCTGTGCTGATTATACTATTGTCTTGGAGGCATTGAACAAATTGGCCAAGTTCTTCGAAAATGTGCCCTAAGAGAAGCTTGGCCAGGTTAAGAACTTTCCTTTCGTGAAGCAGAGCAGCCAAGGGAAGAAAGAGCTTGTACATCTGGACGCTTCGAGAACAGAAAATGATTACATTCAGCCAGTAGAACAAGAAGGCTACATGTTCATTATTTGTAACATCAGTGCCTTCTACACCCATATTGTGAGCAATGAAATCACTGTAAGAATTGGTTAAGGTAACGTTGTATTGGCGCTCAGGCTGCATGTTAGGAGTACTATCTGGAGAATTTATTGGGAGCCCTGTGATGGTAGCTACGTCCAAAAGGGACATTCCAATCATTCCACAAGGGAGGTGAAAGTTGTTAGTTGTTCGGTTCCAAAAACAAGTTACAGCCCCAATCATCCAAGGGAGTGTTATAAGTTAGAAATGGGAGAGCCTTAGCAGTTCTTGTTTTCCTAAAGCCCCCAGTCAGCGTTTTTCGTGGGTTCAAGGCATTGGTACCAGGCTGTGAATTTGAATCCACGAGGATTAATCTTGGGATTATTTTTGAAGGGTTTTTGATCAATGAAATGGGAGATGTTGAAAGCTTGGTTAATCAACAGATCTTCTCCTTCGGCACTAGGGAAGAAAGAAAGTTTCTTGTGTGCCCTCTCTAGGGATTCAATCGGTCCGAGGAAACAATGGGTATTTGTGCCTATTGTGAAGGGGATTAAGATTCTAGTATCATTAGCTTGCAGTCGAGGGTTGTCAATGACTTCATCATTGACTTGATTTAATATGCGAAGGGCTAGTGGAGCCGGCGGTGCTACCGCAGGACTTTTTCCTTTGTCTTGAACAGTGTCATAAGAAGAGGAAGCGGCCATTGTAAAATAAAGGAAAGAAAATGAAAGGTTAGAGATTTTGTAATATAAAAGGGATGCAGGGAACAATGAGTTCAGGAAAAGTTTGAATAAGGGTGAGATTGGTGAATTTAAAGTGTTACTGTAGCCGTTACTATAGAAAGAATGCGAAAAGGGATAACTTCGCGTGAAAGTTGAAGTGAAAGGAAGAAGAAGCGTGGGTCTCGGAAAACGTGTCGAGTGGGTCAGTATTAATGGGAAGTTAAATTATAGTTATTACTGATTTAAAATTGAAGTTTGAACTTGGATCAAGTGTTTTATCTTCCAACAAAGTTATCAAAGACAAACACATTAATCCAAGGAGCAATTTATTGATCGAAAAAATATTTTCGATGAAGGTAAATTGTTAAAATCGGTAAAGCGGTCAAAAACATAAGCAATTTTTGAAAAGACACACGCGCAAGCATTAGATGGAGATTCTCGACACAGATTCGATTTTAAGACATTTCGATAAGTCCAGCAAGTCAAATCGAACAAGGTACTCGAGTCAGGTAATCGAGATAAGTTATTTGAATAAAGTGATTCAAGTAATTGTGGAAGTGGAGAAGTCAGTGGCTTCTATCACACGAGAAAATCATGGGAAACGTTTAAGCAGGAACGGTTACCAAGGAGAAGGCATTTCAAAGTTGTAAATTTGTAATTAATTGTAATTAATTTTCAGTTACCAAAAGTAGATTATAAATATTAGGAAGTCTTAGGGGATTAGGGTTGAAACTTCGTTTCAGAAATACACTCAAGCACACTCACATCCTCAGAGAATTCCTGAGTCTGCATTCGAGTTCAATTTTTGTAGGGTTCCTTCCATGTTTTTAATCTTCCATTTACATTTTCTATAGACTTTATTTTTTCAAGTAAAATTATCCTTCAATCAACCTTTAATTTCCATGTTCAATTTACATTTCAGTACTTTTACTTTTCATGCTAAAGCCCTTTGACTCAGTTGAAGGCATTTTATTACTTTGTTTAATTTCAACGCAATTTCTCCAATTCCAGTTAACATTTTCTTTTCGAAAACTTTATTTTTTCATCTTTTATCTTGAATTACAGATTTTAGTTTGTCTTTATTCCCAAATCCCATCTAATCGAAGACATTTTAATGCACTTTTAGAAAATTGATACATGCAAAGAGGAGTAGGTTTCGCTCCCAGACCACTAGATATCGAACACCATCAATTTGTTAAAAATTGAGAAAACAAAAATAACTTCTACTTTTTAAAATCTTTTTGAACTTTTTCTCAGAGAACTCATTCAAACAAGCGGTTACCATATATAGACTGCCACCTATGTAAAACTTAAAAAGATACATACGTACATGAAAGAAGGATTATTAGGGTTATATTACACACAAAATTATATATAAGTGTCACTATCTAATAATTTAATGAAAATTTTTGGGAGAGACGTGATATTGGAACCATCATTACCGAAGGATTTAAGATTTAATTCTTGGTATCCCTTTTTTGAATAAAAATATAAATAAATTTTAGCATAAATAAAGATATGGATTCATGCATCGTTCACATCTTTAAACTTTTATATATAAGTTTATTTTGAAGTCTAATAATACAAAATATTTTTAACAATCATTCAATCAAATTTATTTTTTATGATTATTTATATAATTAACATAAAAAAGTTATTTTTTCTAACAGCCTTTGTATAATTTGATGTCCGTATAATATTGGTAGTATATATATAATATCCCCAATAGCTTAATGTTTTAGAGGAATGAGTTCATGAATGACAGGTTGGTTGGTTTAGACTTGCAAAAGTCGATACCGTCGTCGCTGCACTATTAATTATAAATCATTATCATATCGATAATGCTTGCTAATTCACTTGACATTATAAGATTCCTCCAAAAGGATACAGCAACTGGTAACTAATTCGAGAAGAATATACTAATATTTCTTCCTAAGAAAACATGTGCTTTAGTGCAATCTTCGAAAAATACATACACGGCATTTCCAAACCTAAAAAGCAAAATCAAATCACCGGTGGCCTACTAAGGAGAGTGGATTTGTTAAGTGGTCATTATCTTTTACTTTATCTTTCACTATAATAGATGCGTTTATATGTAAGTCTCACTCTTGGATAATTATCCATCTAGAGTTAAAAACTCATGGACCTTAATTTTCCAATTCTACTACTCATCATAGTGCTAATTTTGGGTTCTGATTTTATATATATTCTGAAATTATTTTTATTTAGTTTCATCACCCCGGTCCATATTGAAATGTTCTTAAAATAATATTCTTAAGTCTAACCAGACACTCTGTTGTTTTGTGTTTTTATTATATATAATTACGTGCAGCTTTCCACCTTATTCGTACATCTTGTTTGTCCTAATTAGCTAAATTTTTAAGATCCATATCATTTTACAAAATAAAGAAAGAGGGGTTTTGTTTGGTTGCATTCTATTAGGAAACTAATATTACAGAAACCATTCAGCCAATATTTTAGTAGATTATCAAATATTTTAGTTTTTGTTGAGTTTTAGATTTAAGATTTTTTAAATCAAATTTTAAATATTCTAAT
>NC_029794.2:66672693-66687247 GCF_000816755.2 Arachis ipaensis
TGATGACGAAAGAACCAGGTGCTTATTGCCACATACAGTTGACAACACTTGAATCAACACGAATAACTCTCCGCGTACGGTATATTGAATCAAACACGAATATCCACCACTCACATAAAAACAGTGTTTTGTTTAGTAGTGCGGATGATGAATTCATGATGATGACGCAGTGGCAGACATGATAAATATTCTGTTACATGATCATAAAGCAAGAACTGGAACTATTTTTATTCCCTATTAATTTTTTTCCCTCAAAGAAGAATTAATAATACTAATGGATTTTGACGAATGTATGCTAATGAAGTTGTAATTAATTAACTTTTTCAAACAAAGTGGAAGTACACAATGCGTACCCTACTAATGCTGACGAGGTGGAATCACAGTTTCCATCCTATGCATAAATAACAAGAATAAAAATAGAGTTTTGCTAGGGAGTCAATTAGGATTCAACTAATTTCTGCCAACTTTTTAATAAATTAGATTTTGAAATCTGTCATAACAAAGGTAAGTTGATAAATATAGATGTTTCTTTTGTTAAGGATTATGATGTTTCTTTTTCATATTAAATAGATGTTTTTGAATGTATTTTTCGAATTTTTTGTATTACAGATGTGGAAAGAGAAGGTGTTTATAGTTTTTAATTAGGTTTACTTAATCAGTTTTTGATTATTTAAATTTTGAATTTAAAAAATTTAAAATTAATTATTAATAATTATAATTGATTGAGTTATGTAATTCTTGGCTAGTTACACACGGTTACCTATACTTTTCCATAAAAATAATAATAAGAGGGCTGCTACACATACAAGTCTTTTTTGTTTATATATAAGGTAGCGTTTGGTAGAGAGACAGAGACAGAAAGATTGAGACTGAGAGACAGAGACTAAGAGATAGAAATTGAAATAAATTTTAGTATTCTATTTAGTGTAAAATGGGAGATAGAAGTTAAAACAAGAATGAAACTCTAATTTAATTTGCACAAAGGATAAAATTAGAATTAATTAATTGAAATGAGGGTATTTTAGGTATAAAATGTTATTAAAATTTTAGTTTCCATCTCTAAAAATTTTAGTCTCCTGTGTCCCCATCACTTTTTGGAGGTATGAAATACTGAAATTTTAGAGACAGAGACAGAATTTTTAATACCAGTTTCTGAACTAAGAAACATGATACTGAGTCTCAGTCTTTCAGTCTCTGTCTCAGTACCTGATAAACCCATATTTCATGAGTTATTTTGTGCTTAGTTTGAGTGATTTATTCAATCCTTCACCCACTTATTCATATTAATTGCATGGTTTTACTTTACCTTCCTTATTATGTGATGTATGTGAAAAACATGTTTCCTAAGCTTTAATACTAATTATTTTAATTACCTTTATTTCCATTCGATGCCCTGATTAGTGTGTTGAGTAGTTTCAGATTTTCTAAGGCAGAATGACTTAAAGGATGGGAAAGGAAACATACAAAAATGGAAGGAAAACACAAAACAGAGCTTCTGAAGAAACTGGCATCCACGCGATCGCATGGACGACGCGATCGCGTGCCAAGCGTGAATTAGCAGCGACGCGGCCGCATGACTGACGCGACCGCGCACCTTAAGCAGAACGCACATGACGCGGTCGCATGACTGACGTGACTGCGTGGCAAGGAAATGCTCCGAATGACGCGACCGCGTGACCCACGCGGACGCGTGACAGAGGCCACGCACCAGAAATTGCAGAAAACGCTCATAGCGAATTCTGAAGCCCTTTTTGGCCCAAATCCAAGTCCAGAAGGCATAGACCAGAGGTTACAAAGTGGGGGAACGCATCCATTCAAGGAGAGCTCGCCAATTTTCACTTTCCATGATTTAGATTTAGTTTGAGAGATGTTCTCTCCTCTCTCTCTTAGGATTAGGATTAGGATTTAGGACTTCTCTTAGTTTGTAAGAGTGACTCTCGATCCAGGTTTAATATTTACTTTAATACTTTTATTCGTATCTATAAATGTTGCCAACTTGACTTATGAATCCTTCCCATGTTATGATTTGAATACATGATTATTTGAGGTATTTCAGTTATTGATTGATTTCTCCTTAATTTGTGTTACCATTGTTTCCAATCTGAAGATATTCTATTCCAACAATTTACTTTTTCTCTTTTTGGTCTTGGTTAAGAAATCAGTAACTCAACATTATTAAACTCAGCATAATTGATAATCGTTATCTTGCTAATTGAACTGAACTTCAATAATCCCAACTTTTTCTTAGGAAATAAATAGGATTCGAAGGTCAAACTAATTAGTCCCTTGACTTTCCTTTACTTTAGTAAAGGTTAACTAAGTGGAATTTAGATTCAACTTTCGTTATTGTTGAGAGAGATAACCATGTTGGACCTCTAATTTCTCTTACCTTGCCAAAAGATTACTTTACAGTATTTATTTATTTTAATTGCCATTCAAATTATTTGTCATATCTACTCTTCACTCTCAACCCCGATTTTACAACCTCCATAACCAATAATAAGAACATACTTCCTTGCAGTTCCTTGAGAAGACGACTTGAGGTTTAAATACTCGGTTATCAATTTTTTAGGGGTTTGTTACTTGTGACAACCAAAACGTTTGTACAAAGGGATTTTTGTCGGTTTAGAGACTATATCTACAACGCGACTGTTTTTATGAACTTCTTTACTGGCAAAAATCCTAACGTCAGTACCTCAAAACAAACGCTACCTAAGTTCATGCAAGTTGGGCCAAACTCAACAAAAACAATTCTCAATTTAGATTGCGTATAAATACGCGCTTCCCTAAGTCTTGAATAGCACAAACGGTTCTTCTCCCTCAATCAAAACCGTACCCCTCAAAATTCAAACAAGGATCAAAATCTCTCAAAAATCTCTCAAAATCGTCGCGAAAAATGAAGGAAGTTACAAAGCCTAATTCGAAAAGAATTATGAGAAAATGAAATAAGAACATGAAGAAGAAGAAGTAGCAGAAGATGAAGAGAAGGAAGAGGAAGAGTTTTGAATTATGTAGAACTTATCAGCACACATACACCGAAAATTCTTAAACAATACACTTAAATATCTTTGTGTTACATCAAAATTTGCTGTAAATACAGAAAAACGTTTCCGCTAATGCTGCATTTTTTTTCTTCTTCTTCTTTTCCTTATTTCTTTCTTTCTTTCAGTTGAATGAAAAGAAGTTCATGATCTTCCAAGTAATTTTGTAGCATTATGTGTTTCTTCTTCTTCTTTGTTTGATTTTTTTGTTTTAATTATTGTTACGAAAGTAAAACAAGAAGAAACTTGAGAAGGTAAAACAAAAAAGAAAATATGTATAAGAAAAAAAGAAGAAGATGCTGCTGATGATGAAAAAAATGAAGAAGCAGCAGAAGATGAGGAGGATGAAGAGGAAGAGTTTTGAATTATGCTGAATTTATCGGTACAAAAATACCGAAAATCTTAAATAGTACACTTAAATATCCTGCAAATATAGAAAAATATTTCCTCTAATACTGCATTTTTTTCTTCTTTTTTTCTTATTTCTTTCTTTCTTTTAGCTGAATGAATATAAGTTTATCCTCTTCCAAGTAATTTCGTAACATTATGTGTTTCTTCTTCTACTTTGTTTGATTTTTTTACTTTTATTCTTATTAAGAGAGTATAACAAAGAAGAAACTTGGGAAGATAAAACAAGAAAAAAAGACGAATAAGAAAAAAATAAGAAGAAGAAGATGATGATGATGATGAAAAAGAAGAAGAAGAAGTAGCAGAAGATGTGGAGGAGGGAGAAGAAGAGTTTTGAATTATGTAGAACTTATCAGCACACATACACTAAAAAATCTTAAACAATACACTTAAATATCTTCTTATTATACCAAAATTTGCTGCAAATACATGCAAAACTCTTACATTACATTCAATTTAAACCATTAACGATAAATAACAATTTTCACAAACAAAAACAACATTATTCACCTACAGAATCATAAACTACTAATGAAAATATTAACTAGAATTGAACCACACATCAGCCACTTGATTGAATTCAAAACAATAATCAACTTTGTTCTGGTTCAATTGACAATCTGAACTTGAATTATTCATTATTTTCAACGAAATAATTGTTCAAAACTGATTTTAGAGTTTAATTTTGAAAACGTAGAGAACGAACGAAGAGAAACGAGAGAATGCAAAGATGGAAGAGAACGTTGATCAAAAACGTTGAAAAAATTCGAAAATAGAAACAAAATCCTTTCGAAAAAGGCAGTTATATATTTGCGCGATGATTGAAAAATTTGTTAGATAGTGGCGCGTGTGGTGAATTAGGTTAAAGAGACTTGTATAGACTTGTATGGAATAATTACTTGTATGTAGAAAATATTTGTAATAGTAATTAGATTTAGATTTGCACCATATATGAAAATTTAATGTTCTGAAAGTGTTCGTTTAGCATAATTAATAATTCCATTCCAATGATTATTGTCCTTTGGTGATAAACTTGTGATTTTTATATATACGTATGTTTATAAAAAAAATTTATACCTTTAAATTACCATTGTGAAAAGATTATTTAGTTATAGCGATAATAATGTGAATTTTTTATTTGTCAAACATTTCACTTGTCAAAATTAAAGAAATTACAAATGGTCCAATAATTAACGCGGGCACATGGAGAAGTAGAAATAAGACGGCACTACGAGGGCACAAGAACAACCAAAATGGAGATTAGAACTGCAACAGGCCAGGGATGCTAACAACCAAAGGATTCAACCGTTTTAACCGTAATTTAATTGAAATAATCAATATGTTTTAGATTCGATCTCCGAATCCTTCTTCGAAACGGTCACTGAACTCAGCAATTCTAAGATTGGCCATCCTCACGACCCAAAGACGGATCAATAACTTCCGATATCCAAAACGGATCAATAACTTCCAATATCATGACTCAACATTAAAATTCAAATCCATCCCTTATCTTAGCTAAACAAAGATAAGATAAAATAACTACCAAAAACTATATAAGGGGGAGCCAGAGGCCCCTCAGGTACTTAATCGTTCCACACACCTTAAATCTCTCATATCTATTCTAACTTGAGTGTCAGAGTGTCTTTGTAGGTACCACCTCCTGCCGCTCCAAAAAGACGATCCAACAATTGCGTCAACTTGCAAGTCCCCGATCCACCTCACAACCCGTACAATAGACTTCTAGTACATTGTTGCCCCCGGAGCATGAGAGCATGCTTGCTTGGTCTCCATGCTGAGTTGTTGGAGAGCCCGGTTCTCTGTAGTCCGGAAGACTGTGAGGGGCCTGAAAAGGACGTGGCGTCATCCTGCCCAATTGGTGGGATGTTGGTGAGTTCCGCTTTTCACGAGTTGGAAAGTCATTAGCTTAGACCTTAACGTCGTTTTTATTGACGAATTTGGTTTTCTATTATTGGGATGCCATGAGCGGCCTGGAAAGGGCGTGACCTCATCTTGTACCGATTGGTGGGATGTTGGTGAGTTTGGCTTTCCGCGAGTTGGAAGACCGTCAGCTCATGCTTGTTTTGTGTGGCCTTTCTGAGCCATTATTGTGAACTTTTCTTAGGCTTCTTGGTGGGCCGATTTCCATACTTTGCTTATTTAGCTTATTTGGATATTTGTTTTGTTGGCCTCGGAGGTGATCGGTTTCTGGGGGTAGCCGTTTAACTTATTTGGATATCCGATTTGTTGGCTTCGCCGGTGATCGATCTCTAGGTCACCATTTTTTATTTGGATATCGGTTTTGTTCGCCTCGGAGTGATCGACCCCCGGGTAGCCGTTTACTTAATTGGATGTCCGTTTTGTTATTTGGATATCCGTTTCGTTGGACTCAAGATGATCGATCCCTAGGTAGCCGTTTACTTATTTTGATATCTGTTTTGTTATTTGGATATTCATTTCGTTGGCCTTGGGATTATCGATCCCCAGGTAGCCGTTTACTTATGTGGTTATCCATTTTGTTATTTGGATATCTGATTCATTGGCCTCAGAGTGATCGATCCCGGGTAGCCGTTTACTTATTTGGATATCTATTTTGTTATTTGGATGTTTTGTTGGCCTAGGGGTGATCGATCCCTGGGTAGCCGTTTATTTATTTGGATACTCGTTTTGTTATTTAGATATTCATTTTGTTGGCATCCGGGTTATCGATCTCCAGATAGCCATTTACTTATTTGGATATCCGTTTCGTTGGCCTCGGGGTGCTCGATCCCCGGGTAGCCATTCACTTATTTGGATATTCGTTTTGTTATTTGGATATCCGTTTCGTTGGCCTCGGGTTCATCGATCCCTGGGTAGTCGTTTACTTATCTGGATATCCGTTTTGTTTGCCTTGGGGTGATCGATCCCCGGGTCACCATTTTTTGTTATTTGGATATCTATTTTTTGGCCTCGGGGTGATCAATTTTCGGGTAGTCGTTTACTTATTTGGATATCCATTTTGATATTTGGATATCTATTTTGTTGGCCTTGGGGTGATGTATCCCTGGGGTAGCCACATTTAGTTCGTGCCCTTAGATGGGAGACGAATCCACATTTCATGATATTTATTTGCTCTATATGGGTAGATTTAATCAAATTTTTTTGCATTTATCTATTGAAATATCATTGTTTCATGATTTTTTCCTAAATTGGGCTTGAAAGTAAAAACAAACTTTTTAGACCATATAATTGCTAAATTTTATTGACTTTAATTTCATTTGATGCCTTGATGTGTTTGCTAAGTGATTTCAGGTTTCTAAGGCAAGTATAGGTTGAAGAAGTGAGAAATGAGCATGCAAAAGAAAAGAAACCATGAAGAAATGGAGTTTAGAAGTTTCAACATCCGTGTGTACACACAGTGATGTATGCGTACGCACAAGTGTGAGCTCATGGCGATGCGTACGTGTTCCAGGGGTTACCTGAAACTGGAGGTCGATCTCGGATGAGATCTTCTGTACTGGTCGGAGATGGCGTGTCCGGCTGGCTGGTGGCAGCCAGAGCTGTTGTGTCCGACTTGTTGGACTTGCTGCACTGCTGATCCTTGGTCACTAGAGGGTGGGGGGTACCTGCAAGAGACTCTGATGCTTAAGTTAGCACAGGTATTAAGCAAGTTTTTTGTAGAATCAGAGTATGAGTTATACCTGGGTGCTCCAGTGTATTTATAATGGTTGTAGAGTGACCTTTCTAGATAAGATAAGTTAGTTATGTTATCTTTGGGTGAGGTCAGCTTATCTTCAACGGAATTGCCCTTATCTCTATAGGCTTGGACTGCCTTTGGATCTAGGTCGTATTCCTTGAATTGGGCCCATTTTTTGGGCTTTCCTGTCGATTTGGCCGAGCTCTTTTGGAAAGAGGTCGGATAGTCTGACCTGAAGAGGTCGGTCGCTTTGTCGTCGATCATCCCGGGTCGGATAGCTCGACCCAGGGTATGATCAGTGCCCCTGCTCGAGCTCGGTCTTTCTTTTGGAGGTCGAGTCTTGGTTTTAGGACTTCGATCCTTCTCGGGTGAAACCGAACTCGAGCATTTTGTCGACTTCCTCTTTTGTAGAACCTTTTTGAATGTAGAACGTTTTCCTCTAAAAGCGCACGCTTTTGTATTAGCGCCTTGTTATGGGGAACGTGCGAGGGTTTAATGCCCCAATTAATTTGGCATTAATTGCCCCGTTTCCCTTAACTTCTTTATTTTTGAACTTTACACTCAGGAAACGGTTTCTCTTCTTCACTCTTTCTTCGTAACTTCTCCCTTTACTCTCTCGCTTTCTGTTTCTGGCTTTGAGTCCATAGCTCCTTCCTACGATGCTTGCTTTGTTGCTGTTTTCGTGGAAGAGGGGTGATTCTGGATTTTGCCTTCCGTTTTTCTGCTTTCTTTTGCAGCTTTTCTCCCATTTTCCACGTTTGGTTCTTCTTCCTTCCTTCCTTTACGCCATTTATTTTGAGAAAGTTTTGATTTTGGCTGGAGAAAGTTTGGATCTTTCTATCTTTGCTTATGCCTGATCGTGGTGTGTTCTGTAGTTTCTTTGCCTCTTTGCATGATTTTTCGCTTTTCCTGTTGGTTGCTGTTTTTAGGGCTTCTGCCTATTGTTAGTGCTTTTGGTTTCGAAGCTTTGAGTGATAATTTTGTTTGATCCTAAAAAAGGAAGTATCTTTAACGCTTTCTACTTGTCGTGCTTTGATGTTTGGGGATGCATGCTTGTTCTTTACTGATAGACTGTAGGAAAATAGTGGTTTTGATGACTTTCTGTGCTTTTTGCATTTTGTCTTTCTCCTATGAAAATGCTCGCTGTTTGAGGTCTTCTATTCTTGTTTGAGAGATGCTGGAATGTAAGTGGTAGTTTTTTCCTGAAACGGTGCTTTGTTACTGCCTCCAAAGGATGCCCCAGGACTTTGGTTTGAGTCTTGGGGTTTTCCTTTCCTTTTTGTTCTTCTGTATCATATTAGTCGAGTTGTTTCACCCTTTGTCCAAGATGCTTTTTAGTAATCCATTCTTCTTTTCTTATTGTAGGATTAGTTGGTCTCATGTCTTCTCGCAATAACATTGTAGAGATGTCTTCCCAGGTTCTTGAGGGCATGGCCGATTGGGTGGACTCAATGGTTCTTATGTGTGTCTCTTTGGTTGATTCCGAGTTTTGTGCCTAGCTTAGGCAGTTTCATAGGGTCTGTAGTTGATGCCAGGGAATTTTGGCCAGTTTCACTGACCTTTTCTTTACTGTTTTTAGGGTAGCTTCATGCATTTCCTTAGAAAATAAGCTAGTTTGGGGGTAGATATTCATTTACATCTTGATTCAAGCATACATTGTGCACTTTACATGATTTCATGAGGATTTTGTATGAATTTAATGACAAATTGGATGTTGCATTTCCCATGACTTGGACTAGAACTTTGATGCACTTTATTGCTTGATTTCATAACAATGGAAGCAAAGAAGAACCACATTAGTAGCTACGTTAGTTACACTAACGTTAACACTAACGTGGAATGGGAGTAAGTTGCAAAGTTAATGAGAAAAGTCATTGCCAATAACGCTCTCGAAGCCATCATTGCCCACGTTAAGAGTCACGTTAACTAAGCTAACGTGAACTCTAATGTGGAAGAAAGGAAATGGAGCCAACGTTAGTGACACTTAACATTATCACTAACGTTGGACCAAGCTCATAAGTGGCCACGTTAGTTGCCACGTTAACTTAGTTAACGTGGCCTCTAACGTTAAGAAGAAAAGGGGGACGCCAATGTTAGTGTTATTCAACATTCTCACTAACGTTAGCCAAGTCCAAGAAGCCACGTTAACTCCCACGTTAACCTAGTTAACGTGGAAGCTAGCGTGAAGAAACTAGGTGGTCGACAACATTAGTGACACCAAACATTGTCACTAACGTTGGGATGAACACACACTATCCCCAAGAGGCAACGTTAACTCCCACGTTAACCTAGTTAACGTGGAAGTTAACGTGAAGAAGAAAGATTGTCGACAACGTTAGTGACACCAAACATTGACACTAACGTTGGAAGGAGCCAACACAAGCCACAATGAGCCACGTTAACTTCCACGTTAACTTAGTTAACGTGGAAGCTAACGTGAGGAGAGGGATGATGAGCCAACGTTAGTGACATTCAACTTTGTCACTAATGTTGGAGATGGCTAGCACAGCCACGTTAGAAGCCACGTTAACCTAGTTAACGTGGACTCAAACGTGGGAGCTAAGGGGCACATTGGAACGTTAGTGACAATGTTAAGTGTCACTAACGTTCTCGAAGGTTGTCAAGCCTACGTTAAAAGAGCCACGTTAACTAAGTTAACATGGACTCTAACGTAGGGAATGGGGAGGCTTCTCAACGTTATTGGGAAAGTTGAGTCCCAATAACGTGCGCGATGGACAAAGAGGCAACGTTAGTGGCAACGTTTGTGCCACTAACGTTGAGGTTAACGTGGCTCTTACTTGGGTAAGGAACGTTAGTGAAAAAGTTGAATGTCACTAACGTTCTCGAACCCATATTTTCACTGAACGTTAACACCACTAACGTCTTGAGCCAAAGTCTCTGCCCACTTCACAATTTCTCTCTTCAAGTAAAACCAAGCCCAATGAAGAAGATAACTGCTTCAAACTCAAGATCCAAAGGCCCAGACCCAAGACTTGAAGAACCAACTAGAAGAGTAGAAGAGTAGTATATATAGGAGTAACTTTGAATTATTTTGGGAGTTGGAAAATATAGGGAGCCTCTTGGCATAGAATTACTCTCTGTATTTACTTTCTCTGCACTTCTAGTATCATCATGTATTCTCCATCTTTGTTTTCATTTTCCAGAGCTATGAACAACTAAACCTCTTTCATTGGGTTAGGGAGCTCTGTTGTAATTTGATGGATCAATACTAGTTTTCATTATTCTTCTTCTATATTTTCTCTTGATTTTACTTGAAAGCTTTTGATCTTCATCCAATTGGATAGTTATCTTGGAAAAGAAGCTATTCATACTTGGATCTCTTCTGAACCTTGAAAGAGGAATGAAGAGATCATGCTAGAAATGCTTTCTCATGCTGGACCAAATTGGGTTTGGATGGATATGTGACTATAATCCTCTCACCACTTGATTTGGGAAATGCATGTGGTATAATCAATGACCATACTTCATCTCTTCTCATAAGCAATTGACCAAGGAATTGGCTATTGATCAAGATTTGAGAGATTGAATTACAAGAAATTGTAATTCAATCACTTAAGATTGCCAAGGAGATCAATGAGTGCATTGATTGAGGAAGAGTTGAAAATGAAATTGATCCGGAGATTGCAACATCTCCTAAGCCCAATGAACTTCCCATTTCTGATCTTACACATTCTCTTTAATTTCTGTCATTTACTTTTATGAGCAATTCCCCCATTCCCATTTAAGATTCTGCAATTTACTTTCCGTCATTTACATGCAGCTTTTTATTTCTAGCATTTACTTTTCTGTTATTTACTTTCCCGCCATTTAATTTTCTGCAATTCTCAACTCAAATTCTGATTCGCTCAACTAGAACATTCCTCTAATTAAAGTTGCTTGATCAATCAATCCCTGTGGGATTCGACCTCACTCTATTGTGAGTTTTTACTTGACGACAAATTCGGTACACTTACCGAAGGAAATTTGTTATGAGACAAGTTTTCCATGCATCAAGTTTATGGCGCCGTTGCCGGGGATTGATTGTGCATCAACAATGATTAAATTGGAAGATAACTAGATTGAGCATTTTTGTTTTGTTTGATCTAATTTTCTGTTTGAGTAGTGTACTTTTTGTTTTAGTTAATTTCTTCCCTTCCCCCTACTTTTTCTTTGTTATTTACAATTCATTTCACTAACCCACTAACTGTTTGATATATTGCATCACTCACACTAACAATAATTCTGACAGATATACTTTCTGCACCTATTCTCTTTGCTTGTACTTGTTGGTTGTATGACAGGGAGAAGAAGCGGGGCTTCAACTTCCTTTGATTCTGAACCTGAGAGAATCTTCCTTAGACTAAGGAGGGAGGCAAGAGAAAAACGTGTAGTTGGTGCTGAAGAAGAAGAGGAACACTTTGAGGAATACTTTAAACCAAACATGGAAGAAAACATGGAAAACCATCGTGAAGAAGAAGCTCACAACCATGGCGGAAGAGGACGAGCAAATCATGCTGGGGAGGATAGAAGAGTTTTAGGCTCTTACATCAATCCAAACCCAGGAAACTGTGGAAATAGCATTCAAAAGCCAACCATCCATGCCAACAATTTTGAACTAAAATCACAGCTCATCACCCTTGTTCAGAACAACTGTTTGTTCGGAGGAAGTGTCCAAGAAGACCCCAATCAACATCTAACCACCTTCCTGAGAGTATGTGACATAGTGAAGTCTAATGGTGTTCATCCTGACGCCTATAGACTGCTCTTATTTCCATTCTCACTCAAGGATAAGGCAGCCAAGTGGCTGGAGTCTTTCCCAAAGGAGAGCTTGACAACTTGGGAAGATGTGGTGAACAAATTCTTAGCAAGATTTTACCTTTCTCAACGAATCAATAGGCTGAGAGCTGAGGTCCAAACTTTCAGGCAATAAGATGGTGAGACTCTATATGAAGCATGGGAGAGGTTTAAAGACCTAACACGGAGGTGCCCACCAGATATGTTCAATGAATGGGTGCAGCTGCACATTTTCTATGAAGGGCTCTCTTATGAGTCAAAGAAGGCCATAGACCATTCATCCGGAGGATCTTTGAACAAGAAGAAGACCATTGAGGAGGCCATAGATGTCATTGAAACTGTAGCAGAGAATGACTACTTTTATGCTACCGAAAGAGGGAACACAAGAGGAGTAATGGAGCTAAATAATGTAGATGCTCTGCTGGCCCAAAACAAGCTCATTACCCAATAACTGGCTGACCTCACCAAGAAGATAGAGAGGAACCAAGTAGCAGCAATCACCACTTCATCAACAACCCAAGAAGGAGTGAATGAAGAAGCAGAGGGAAGTCAGGAGCAAGCCAACTACATTGGGAATTCACCTAGACAAAACCATGATCCATACTCCAAGACCTACAACCCTGGATGGAGGAATCACCCAAACTTTGGGTGGGAAAATCAACAAGACCAAAGCCTTGATCAAAGATGCCCAAATCCCAACAATGCAGCCCACCAACACTTCACATCTAGACCATATCAACACTTCCATAACAACACCTCTCCACATTCATATCAAGGCCAAAATAACCCTCCTAAGCCTGACCTATCATCATTAGATGACAGAATATCAAGGATTGAGAATCTACTTGAAGGCATAGGCAAGGAGATTCAAGACAACAAGGTGTTCAAGGAGGAAGTGCGAGCCAGTTTCAAGAACCAGGGAGACACAATCAAGAGGTTGGAATCTCAAGTGGGGTATCTCTCTGAACAAATTCCCAAACCCACAGATGGATTCCCAAGTGACACAGAGAAGAATCCGAGAGGTGAAACAAAGAAAGTAAGATGGGAAGATTGCAAGATGGTCACTATAAGTGATAAGGAGACTGTCGACAAGCCAAGCAAGCTGTCAGAACAACCTGAAGATACCTCACTAGAGAAGAAGGAAAAAGATCATCAAGAACCAGAAATCTCACAACAGGAGCTGCTGAGACTCTATGCACCTTTTCCCCAACTGCTCAATGGTGCTGTGGAGAAGAGAATATACTCAAGGTTTCTAGATTTGTTTGCATCTCTGCATGTTAACATACCATTCATCAAGACTATTCAACAAATGCCTGCATACATCAAGTATATGAAGGAGCTGCTTCCCAGGAAAAGCTCACTCAAGGGAGGCCAAACTATAGTGATGAACAAGGAGTGCAGTGCCCTCATTCAACCACAGTTGCCTACGAAAAGAAAAGATCCAGGGAGTTTTCATGTCCCCTGTGCCATAGGGGAAACAATGTTTGATAGAGCACTCTGCAATTTGGGAGCAAGCATCAACTTAATGCCCTTATCCCTGGTGAAGAGGCTGCAGATCAATGAGATATTACTCACAGATGTAGTCATCAGGCTGGCTGACAAAACTCAAAAACAAGCAATAGGGGTGGTGGAAAATGTGTTGTTAAAGGTTGGGAAATACTTTCTTCCCACAGACTTTGTCATCTTGGACATGGAAGAGAGTCACACGCACCCAGTCATATTGGGAAGACCATTCCTAGCTACAGCCAGAGCACTCATAGATGTGGAGCGAGGGGAGCTAATATTGAGGATCCATGATGAATGACTCAGTTTTAATGTCTTCAAACTCTCGCAAGAAGCAGACCAAGAAAACAAAGAACCAAGCAAAGATCATAATGAGCTGACAGAGGAAGCAAGCACTGAAGCACAACCAGCCCATCTGGGAAAGCCCTTGGTTGATGAACAAGGAAATAAGCAGTTGTCACAACTCAAGGAAAAGCTGGAGGAACCTAAACCACCAGAGACATGTGAAGACAACAACAAAATTCTCTTAGAAGAAGAAGTCACCAAGAGCAAGGCAACATCAAAAGGGACAAAGAAGAAGGTACCAAGGGGGTGGAGGAACAAGAAGATCCTTACGGAAGACTTCTCTCCAGGAGATAAAGTGATCTCAGCTTACTTCCCAGATATCCCCCCTAATCTCTCCACTGTACCATCTTAGTTACCTAAGGTCTTCACTATCAACAGAGTTCTCTCCTTGGAACATGTAGAGATCATTGATACAACCAATGGATATAAGTCCAAGGCAAGAGGGGAGGACTTGAAGCACTATCAACCTCCCTGATGAAGAAGAAACATCAAGCTACATCTTATCAAAAATTGCACTTTTCTCTTCTTTGTTTTTCTTTTCTTTTTCTTAGAGCTTCTTTTGCTCCTTGTTTGCTTAGTGTCATGTGTTGCACAAGCCTTTGGCATTTTCTTTTTCTTATCAGTGCACTACACATATCCACCTTAGGTATTTTAGTTCACATTTCTTCTTGAGACATTGGTGCCCAGCACCTCTTTGTGTGACTAAATGTTTTGTATTTAGGTTGCTCTTGATAATGGACTTTTGGTTGATAATCCCGGGTTAGTTAACCCAAGTTACCAAGTGTTGAAA
>NC_029794.2:66687576-66687971 GCF_000816755.2 Arachis ipaensis
CCCACATAGTTAGCCTCATCCCAATCACCTCCTTCAATGCCTACTTCCTCTTGATCTTGTGTGTGTATTGTAGCCACTTGCTTTGTTTCTAATTGCCTGGTAAGCTCTGCTAGTTGCTTGGAAAACACCTTGTTTTGGGCTAGAATTGTATCAACATGGTTCAGCTCCATGACTCCCTTAGTGTTGTGTCTTTCTGATGCATAGTAGTACTCATTCTCAGCCACTGTCTCGATCACTTCAATGGCTTCTTCCACAGTCTTTTTCCTGTTCAATGAACCTCCTGATGAATGGTCTACAGCCTTCCTTGATTCATAAAAAAGTCCATCATAGAAAATGTGCAATTGCACCCAGTCATGGAACATGTCTGGTGGGCATTTCCTTGTCAAATCCTTGAA
>NC_029794.2:66688199-66689992 GCF_000816755.2 Arachis ipaensis
TTCTAACAAAATTCAAGAGAAAAGATTGAAGAAGAAGATAAACTATTATTGATTCATTGAATTACAATAGAGCTCCCTAACCTAATGAAAGGGGGTTTAGTGAATCATAGCTCTGAATTCAATTACAAAGAAAAGGAAAACTAGCTAGAAGTGAAAGTAAAAGTCCTCTCTAACTTAACTTCTATCCTATTTATACACTTTCTATATTGAGCTTCAGTTGTGCTTCTTGGGCTTTGAGGCCTCTCCTTGCTTTCCTTTTGACTTGGGTTTATGATCCATAACCTTGATGAGGTTGTTGATCCAAATCCTGTAACATTTATTGAGCCAATTTAGTGATAATCAAATAATGACACATGACTCAATAAATTGAGATTTCAAACTCATCAATCCTTCAGGCCCAATCCCATAAACCATGATATTCAATTTTAAATACTTTTTAGGACATTAATTTTTCTTATTTTATAGGGAAAAGGAGAGGAGCATTGAAGGGGATTGATTGGACAACTAAATGAAGAGGGCTCGGACACCACCAAAGGAGGGACTACACACTTGTTCTAAAAAGGAAATGTATTGGAAAATGTTGACATGCAATATTCAAAAGAATGAGACCCTTGAAGACCGAGCAATCTCCATCATAAAGTGGTGATCCTTGACCTTTATCCATGCACAACCCCAACCGTCCATCAAGCAACCACTCCATTAATCCACACCCTTGATCCACTCATCACTTCTCTATATAAGTGGATCTAATCCGCACCATCTCCACATTCGAAATTCTTATCCCTTGCACTTCACTTTCCAGCAACTAGTTCTCCAACTTCCCACTCTCTAAATCCTACATTTCTTCCGTTCACTACACCATTTTCGCATTAACTTCATTCATGGCAGCATCAAGCTCCAAGAGGCAAAAGAGGAAGGAACCAATGGAGAGCATTCCTTTTGATGAGAAGAGATTCAAAACTGCCTTCCATGAACGAGAATTTAAGCGGATCAAGCTCAAAAAGATAATGCCCGAATCAACCTTCCAATTCAATGAAGACGAGTGCCCATATATTCGGGAGAAGATTGAACAAAGAGGGTGGCAAAGGCTCACTAATCCAAAAGGGAAAATCAATGAGAACCTCATCAAAGAGTTCTACGCAAATGTGGTCAGAGAAGACAAAGCCAGGGCCCCAACCTTCAAAAGCTATGTAAGAGGAAAGGAGGTGGACTTTAGCCCAATTGCTATAACAAGAGTTCTTCACCTGAAATCACCACACTTTGATGAGCCCAGTTATCATGCAAGGATAAGTAGGAGCCCAGACAATGATGAGCTCATTGAGATCGTGAATGACATCTGTGTTATAGCAGCTGATTGGGAAAGGTATGGAGATGGGAGACCCCGGTTCATCAAGAGGGGAGACCTTAGCCCGGAAGGCAAGGGGTGGTTTGAACTCGTGAGGAGATCCATCCTTCCAGCTGCAAATAATTCAGAGGTAAATATTAATCGAGCAACTATGGTACATTGCCTAATAGAAGGTGGAGAAATCAATGTGCATGAACTTATAGCAGAGGGAATACAAGATTCGGCTGAGAAGCTTGAATCAGGTTCCAGACTTTGGTACCCCAGCACCATTCTCCGATTGTGCACAAAGGCCAAGGTAATCTTTGAGGATGGTAATCCAGACTGGGTGCACCCTGGGAGGCTAATGACGATCCAGCGTCTGGAATATACTACACCTGCTCAGCAACAAAGAAGGCCACAAATAGGGAAACTAAAGGCAAAAGAAGGAGCTCACCAAGAGGAGTCTCAT
>NC_029794.2:66690013-66710766 GCF_000816755.2 Arachis ipaensis
GGGGATGAGACATATGGAAGGACAAGAGCAAATACTAAACCTTCAGTCCAACTGGATGAGCCAACAAGAAGAGTGGCAGAAACAACAAATGGAGCAGCAACAGAAACAATACTCCTAGCTCACTTAAGCCATCCACCAAGTTACTGAGAGGCAAGAACGTCAAGATAAGCATTTGCAGGAACTCAATCAGTGACAAATAGCTCAGATGAAAGCATTCAATGAGTTCACTGTACTTAATGAAGGACGGCAACTATATAGGGAGGAGTTCAATGTAAACACTCAAGCCAAGTTGAACTACATGTCTAGTAATATGCATCATCTACACTATGCCATCCCTACATATGATGAGGTCCAAAAAGATTTTGTAGAACAAGAAGAGAGGAAGGTGAAACAGCAGAAGAAAACACTCAAGAAGAAGACGAAAGATGGTGGTTTCTGGAAGAAGCTGCTTGGGAAAGGCAAGGGAAGTGGGAGCACAAGCAATCAAGAAAAACACCAGGAGGACAAGCAAGGAGGAGAGCATGGGCAACCACATGAGTAAAAGGTGGTGGAGTTCCTTCTTTGGTCCATTTTTTTTCTATGCTTTGAATAAGGAAGATCTTGTATGAAATAGAACTTGCTTCCATAATAGTTTGAACCTTTTTAAAATTCTGTCTTTTAAGTTTTTGTGTTAAAGAGGTCTATGTTTACTAGTCTTTATGTCACTGCATCCTTACTTTGCTTACTTGTATGCCTGTCCCTTTGAATCAAATGAAAAGAGAATGAGTGTTTTTAAGAGACCAGAGTAGAGTTCATACTATGGAATAAGTTCATGAGTTTATGGTATAGTCATAAGTTAGCTAAGTTGGTTCAACCATAAGGTGGGAGGACAACTATCTGTCATGAATACTATGATTGAGACACACCTCATTAGACTAGCTAAATAAGAAGATCCTAATAAGAAAAAGGGAAAAAACAATAAAGGTTGAAAAATAAAAGAAAAAGAGTAAGCAATAAGGCTAGGCACCTATGGTTTTAATCTTGAGGCATGTGTCTGTGGTGCTCCTGTGTGAGGGATCTACTTGGATGAATAAGCTCTTAGGGGTGCCTTATCACTTGGTAACTTGGGTTAACTAACTCGGGATTATCAGCTGAAAGTCCACTATCAAGAGTAACCCTTGTCTCAAGGGATGCAACCACAGTGAGTATTCTAGGACATGATAAAGGTCTGAAAGCCAGGAATGAACCTAAGTTGCTATGCATGAAACCACCATAAAACCAGGGACATGACTTCCACAAGAATGACTCATGTCTCTTGGCATTCCATTCATCATTCTCTTGTTCCAGTACTTGCTTAGGGACAAGCAAGCTTTAAGTTTGGTGTTGTGATGCCAGGGCATTTTGGCCAGTTTCACTGACCTTTTCTTTACTATTTTTAGGCTAGTTTTGGATAGATATTCATTTACATCTTGATTCAAGCATACATTGTGTACTTTACATGATTTCATGAGGATTTTGCATGAATTTAATGACAAATTGGATGTTTCATTTCCCATGACTTGGACTAGAACTTTGATGCACTTTATTGCTTGATTTCAGGACAAAGGAAGCAAAGAAGAACCACATTAGTAGCTACATTAGTTACACTAACGTTAACACTAACGTGGAATGGGAGTAACTTGCAAAGTTAATGAGAAAAGTCATTGCCAATAACGCTCTCGAAGCCATCATTGCCCACGTTAAGAGTCACGTTAACTAAGCTAACGTGAACTCTAACGTGGAAGAAAGAAAATGGAGCCAACGTTAGTGACACTTAACATTATCACTAACGTTGGACCAAGCTCATAAGTGGCCACGTTAGTTGCCACGTTAACTTAGTTAACGTGGCCTCTAACGTTAAGAAGAAAAGGGAGACGCCAATGTTAGTGTCATTAAACATTCTCACAAACATTGGCCAAGTCCAAGAAGCCACATTAACTCCCACGTTAACCTAGTTAACATGGAAGTTAACGTGAAGAAACTAGGTGGTCGACAACGTTAGTGATACCAAACATTGTCACTAACGTTGGGATGAACACACACTATCCCCAAGAGGCAACGTTAACTCCCACGTTAACCTAGTTAACGTGGAAGTTAACGTGAAGAAGAAAGGTTGTCGACAACGTTAGTGACACCAAACATTGTCACTAACGTTGGAAGGAGCCAACACAAGCCACAATGAGCCACGTTAACTCCCATGTTAACTTAGTTAACGTGGAAGCTAACGTGAGGAGAGGGATGATGAGCCAATGTTAGTGACATTCAACTTTGTCACTAACGTTGGAGATGGCTAGCACAGCCACATTAGAAGCCACATTAACCTAGTTAACGTGGACTCTAATGTGGGAGCTAAGGGGCACATTGGAACGTTAGTGACAATGTTCAGTGTCACTAACGTTCTCGAAGGTTGGCAAGCCTACGTTAAAAGAGCCACGTTAACTAAGTTAACGTGGACTCTAATGTGGGAGCTAAGGGGCACATTGGAACGTAAGTGACAATGTTAAGTGTCACTAACGTTCTCGAACACATATTTTCACTGAACGTTAACACCACTAACGTCCTGAGCTAAAGTCTCTGCCCACTTCACACTTTCTCTCTGCAAGTAAAGCCAAGCCCAATGAAGAAGATAACTGCTTCAAACTCAAGATCCAAAGGCCCAGACCCAAGACTTGAAGAACCAACTAGAAGAGTAGAAGAGTGGTATATATAGGATTAGCTTTGAATTATTTAGGGAATTGGAAAATTATAGGGAGCCTCTTGGCATAGAACTACTCTCTGTATTTTACTTTCTCTGGAGCAATTGACCAAGGAATTGGCTATTGATCAAGATTTGAGAGATTGAATTGCAAGAAATTGTAATTCAATTACTTAAGATTGCCAAGGAGCTCAATGAGTGCATTGATTGAGGAAGAGATAAAAATGAAATTGATCCGGAGAATGCAACATCTCCTAAGCCCAATGAACTCCCCATTTCTGATCTTACCCATTCTCTTTAATTTCTGTCATTTACTTTTATGATCAATTCCCCCATTCCCATTTAAGATTCTGCAATTTACTTTCCGTCATTTACATGCAGCTTTTTATTTCTAGCATTTACTTTTCTGTTCTTTACTTTCCCGCCATTTAATTTTCTGCAATTCTCAACTCAAATTCTGATTCGCTCAACTAGAACATTCCTCTAATTAAAGTTGCTTGATCAATCAATCCCTGTGGAATTCGACCTCACTCTATTGTGAGTTTTTACTTGACGACAAATTCGGTACACTTACCGAAGGAAATTTGTTATGAGACAAGTTTTCCATGCATTAGTAGTAGTGCGGGTGATGAAAAGAATTATGAACTTGTCCCTCCCTCTTCTAAAGAGAGAGTTTTTTTCTCTACTCGGGTTGTTAGAGATCGCCCTTATTTCTATGCTTATGACTTCTTTTTGGACAGCTGGGTATCACCCCCCCCCTTTTACTGAATTTGAGACCAACCTGTTATGGTCCTGTAATGTTGCTCTCTCTCAACTTCACCCTAATTCCTGGAGTTTCATGAAAAATTTTCAATTGTTGTGTAATGGTTTCGGTATTCCTGCCTCGCAATCTCTCTTCTTCTATCTATTTGTCTTGACGAAGCCTGGAATAGTAAAAAAGAAGGCAGCTTGGGTCTCCTTTCGATCTTCCCAGGGGAAGAAGGTCTTCTCCATGTTTGACGAATCGTTTTGCGATTTTAAAAATTACTTTTTCAAGGTCCGAGTTGTTGAAGGAGCTCAGCCCTTTTTTCTGGATGAAAATGATGAGCCTGCCTTTCCCTTGGAATGGCAAAAGGATGTGAGAGTGTCCAGATACACGTGGGAGATGTTGGATGAAACTGAGCGAGCTTTTGTGACTGTCTTGGAAGAACACTGGGGTCAACCTTCCCATCTTGATACAAAGAAATTTTTAACCAATCCTTCTCTTCTTCAAACCGAGCTGGGTATTTCGCATTCCTGATTTTCCCTTTATTATCTGTTTATATTGCTTGTAAATGCCTTTCCGACTTGCAGCTTAATTTCTTACTGTTGTGTTTTATTTGCAGAGGCAATGAAGAATAATGAATCCATGAAGGCTTTTAAAAGAGCACAGAAGGCGACAGCTGCTAAAAACATCTCGGCCAAGGCGGCTGGGGAGGGATCTTCCCAAGTACGTGTGAAGCCGTCCATGCCGAGTTCTCCTGGGGCGAGGAAGGTGATCCCCACTCCCCGAGTTCGTTTGGCTGACCCTCCGCCAACTTCTGGCGCTCCTTCTGGCACTCCTCCCAATAAGAAACAAAAAATGGCTGAGCCTTTCAACTTTGATGCTCCCGACTTCAATGCAATCAAATTCGTGGATCAGCAAATCAGTCCCTACGGTGCTCTACCTATGGACGATGTGTCTATCCTTCGCTATCTGGAATTTATGGCCCGGAACATTGTAAAAATGGCGTATATGGGGGCTACTTTGTACCGAACTGCTCATAATATTCCTCTCCATGCCACCAAAGAGTTTATGGAGGAGGCAAAGCAGGAGTTCGACTGGATGAAGGGCCTTAAAGAGGAGCTTGAGGTAAAGGTTGCCAAGTTGGAGAAGGATTTGGAGAACGAGAAGGCGAATTCTCTTGCTTTCGCAGCTTCTGTGTGACTGGCCGAGGACACGGCACTGATGCATAAGGATAGCTACGTTACGTCTTATCGGGAGGTGATGCGTCTGAGGGGGGAGCTGGAGAGTGCCCGGAAAGATTACTCTGAGCTTCAGGGTCATCTCGTTGGCAGTGTGACTACTGCTTACGAGAACCTGAAAGAACAAGTTCGGGTTATTGCTCCCAAGGCCGACCTTACCCTCTTCAGCCTGGATAACGTTGTCAGGGATAGCAAGATTGTCCCTGATGACGAAGATGATGATGTTGAACCTCCCCCTGTGTCCTCTGCCAAAGTGTCGACTTCTTCAGCTCCTCCGGTTGTAGCCGATCCGGATTGCCAGATTCTGAACCGGGAGGATGGAACTGTGGATACTGTGCCTATTCAGACTCGCCCTCCTTCTCCCCCTAATGATGCTGCCAAGAAGGCTCCCGATGTTTGCTGATTTCTCTCTGAACATTTGTGTAGCTGGCCCGGCTTGTGGGCTTTTAAACTCTTTATTGTTTTGTTAAATGCTGACACTTTTTAGTCGCTTGCCTAGCAACTTTTATTTTGGAAAACAAATAGCTTTCTAGCTTTTTGAGGTAGATTTTGGTGGCCTCTGAAGCTTTCTAACTTTTGTAGATTATATCACGCCTTTTTGCATTTAACTTGGTATCTCTTCTGGTTTTTGAGAGTGTTGGAATCTTGCGGCTCGGCCTCTTTGGATTGCTTTGTCCTTATTGTTTGTAGCTTGGATCCTTTGAGGTTGTGGCTGTGTGGGTCCAACTTGTTTTTCGGTTTTCTTGCTTTTGCTTGTATCTTTAGCACTTTCATAACCGATTTCTTTACGTTAGTCCTCTTTCCAGTTATTTTTGTAGTCCTCTTTTTTGAATCTTTGCCAGATCTCTTTTTAAGGACTACTTTTATAACTTGGTTTTTGTAGGAGGCCAACTTCTTTACGTCGTTCTCTTCTAAGTTATTTTTGTAATTCTCTTTTTTGGACCTTTGTCAGGTCTCTTTCAGGGATTACTTTTATAACTTGTTTTGTAGGAGGCCGACTTCTTTACGTCGTCCTCTTCTAAGTTATTTTTGTAATCCTCTTTCTTGGACCTTTGTCAAGTCTCTTTCAGGGATTTTTATAACTTGTTTTGTAGGAGGCCGACTTCTTTACGTCGTCCTCTTCTAAGTTATTTTTGTAATCCTCTTTCTTGGACCTTTTTCAGGTCTCTTTCAGGGATTACTTTTATAACTTGTTCATTGTAGGAAACCGACTTCGTTATGTCGGTCTCTTCCAAGTTATTTTGTAATCCTCTTTCTTGGATCTTTATCAGATCTCTTTCAGGGATTATTTCTATAACTTTTTCATTTTGGGCTGACTTTGTTATGTCGGGTCCTTCTAAGTTAAAGTAATCCTCTTTAATAGGGTTGGCCAGACCTCTTTCCAGGGTTTACTTGTAACTTGGGTTGACTTGGTCCGACTTCTTTACATCGGCCTGTCTTTAAGTTATTATTTAGCAATCCATAAGACCTCGTCAGGTTCTTTTTTGGATCACTTTCGATAACTTCTTACATTATTCTGTGTTCATCTTTGCCGATTTGTAGAAGGTGATTGCTATCTTTAGATCGTCTTTTAGGTGAATCGCGTTTTCACCTTTATCGGACGATTGTCTTTATCGTGATCATGCAGTGAAGTTGCTTTTCACTTTATGCCGATCTGTTGCTTTATAATCGGACGATGAATGCTTCAGATTAATGCGTCTTAAAAACTTGTAGAATATCTAAAATATATTTTATTAAAGGAAAGTGCAAATATATACATGTGGGAATTTTTCATCCTTTTAAGTCGGATAGTGTCTGAGTCTCAACTTAGTGCTTCATTAAAAAACCTTTTCAGGAAAAAGAGTGCATCCAGTAGTGAGATCTTTACTTTTTTAGCTGTAGTACCTTCTTAGGTTGCAGGCGTGCCATGATCTGGGAAGCTCTCATCCATCGAGTTCGGACAGTCTATAGTAGCCCTTCTCAAGTACTTCCACGACTCGGTAGGGTCCTTTCCAGTTTGCTGCCAACTTTCCTTTTCCTGGTCGAGTTGTTCCAATATCTTTTTGGATTAGGATGAGATCATTTTCTGCGAAACTTCTCGGCACTACCCTTTGATTATATCTGGAAGCCATTCGACGCTTTAGTGCTTCTTCCCTGATCCGAGCTCTTTCTTGGATTTCAGGTAGTAGGTCGAGCTCTTCCCTTTGAAGTTGGGAATTTGCTCCCTTATTGTAATGAACCACTCTAGGTGATCCTTCCTCAATCTCTACTGGAATCATTGCCTCTATTCCGTATGCTAACCGGAATGGGGATTCCTTTGTGGTGGAGTGTGGCTTCGTTTGATACGCCTATAGAACTTGTGGAAGCTCTTCTGCCCAAGCTCACTTTGCATTTTGTAATCTCCGTTTTAACCCGGCCAATATGACTTTGTTGGCAGCTTCAGCCTGTCCATTGGCTTGCGGATGTTCCACAGAGGTGTACAGGTGCTTTATGTTTAAGTCGGCTACTAACTTTCTGAAGCCTGCATCTGTGAATTGAGTGCCATTTTCTATGGTGATGGAGTGTGAAACCCCGAACTTTGTGACAATGTTTCTATATAGGAATTTCCGGCTTCTTTGAGTAGTAGCGTTGGCTAGGGGCTCTGCCTCGATCCACTTTGTGAAATAGTCTACCCCTACTATGAGGAATTTAACTTGTCCTGATCCCTGGGGGAAGGGTCCGAGAAGATCAAGTCCCCATTTTACAAACGGCCAAGGCGAAGTTACACTGATGAGCTCTTCTGGCGGGGCGATGTGAAAGTTGGCATGTTTCTGACATGGTGGGCATGTCTTTACAAATTCTGTAGCTTCTTTCTGTAGAGTTGGCCAATAAAATCCCGCCCGGAGTACTTTTTTGGCGAGAGCTCGTGCTCCGAGATGATTGTCGCAAATGCCGCCGTGTACTTCTTCTAGCACTTCCATTGTGTTGTTGGTCGGCACACATTTTAGTAAGGGTATTGAGATCCGTCTTTTGTACAGGATGTTGTTTATGATAGTGTAGTACTGTGCCTCCCTTTTAACCACTTTGCCTCCTTTTCTTCTGTTAGGAGTGTTTCTGTTTTGAGGTAGTTAATTATGGGGGTCATCCATCCTTGGTCCTGACTTATTACGGCTAGGACTTTTTCCTCTTCCAAGATTGACGGGTTCTGTAGCATTTCCTGGATGAGGCTTCTATTGTTGCCTCCTGGTTTGGTGCTGGCTAGTTTCGAGAGTGCGTCAGCTCGGGTATTTTGTTCGCGGGGTATGTGGCGGATCTTATATTCCCCGAGTTGTCTGAGCTGTTCTTTGGTTTTATCCAAATACTTTTTCATGGTGGGGTCTTTGGCTTGGTAGCTCCCTGTTATCTGTGAGGTGACTACTTGTGAATCGCTGTAAATGTTGAGTTTTTGAGCACCAACCTCTTTAGCCAGCTTCAAACCAGCTAATAATGCTTCATATTCCACCTGATTGTTTGAGGCCGGGAACCCGAATTTAAGGGAGAGCTCAACTTGGGTTCCTTGGTTGCTTTCTATTATCACACCTGCGCCGCTTCCAGTCTTATTTGAAGAACCGTCCACATAGAGATTCCATTCTGTGGGGATTTCTGGGGCATCTGTGAATTCTGCGATGAAGTCGGCCAGATACTGTGATTTGATGGCCGTCCGAGCTTCATATTGGAGGTCGAACTCGGATAACTCGACTACCCATTCTAAAATTCTGTCTGCTAAATCTGTTTTCTGCAATATTCCTTTTATGGGCTGGTTAGTTTGAACCTTAATTGTGTGAGCCTGAAAGTACGGGTGAAGCCATCGAGATGTTAGAACGAGAGTATAGAAAAAATTTTCTATTTTCTGGTAGTTCAACTCGGATCCCTGTAGCGTTTTACTAATGAAGTAGACGGGTTCTTGCCCACTTTCGTCTTCTCTGACTAGTGCTGAGGCTATTGCCCGACTTTCTACTGTGAGATATAATATAAGCGGTTCTCTTTTTCGTGGCCGAGATAGGATAGGTGGCCGTCCTAAGAAATCCTTGAAGTCTTGGAAGGCTTGTTCACATTCTGTTGTCCATTCGAACTTCTTTCCCTTTCTTAAAGTAGCATAAAAGGGGAGAGATCTTATCGCTAATCTTGCTAAGAACCTGGATAGGGTGGCCAATCTCCCGTTGAGTTACTGTACTTCTTTGACACAGGTTGGGCTTTTCATGAAAGCCCATACTCAACACGAATGGCCCAACCTGTGTCAAAGAAGTACAGGAACTCAACGGGAGATTGGCTGCCCTATCCAGGTTCTTAGCAGGATCAGCGATAAGATCTCTTCCCTTCTATGCTACTTTAAGAAAGGGAAAGCAGTTCAAATGGACAACAGAATATGAACAAACCTTCCAAGACTTCAAGGATTTCTTAGGACGGCCACCTATCCTATCTCGGCCACGAAAAGGATAACCGCTCATATTATATCTCGCAGTAGAAAGCCGGGCAATAGCCTCAGCACTAGTCAGAGATGACAAAAGTGGGCAACAACCCGTCTACTTCATTAGTAAAACGCTACAGGGATCCGAGTTGAACTACCAAAAAATAGAAAAGTTTGCCTATACTCTCGTTCTAACATCTCGACGACTTCGCCCGTACTTCCAGGCTCACACAATTAAGGTTCGAACTAACCAGCCCATAAAAGGAATATTGCAGAAAACAGATTTAGCAGGCAGAATTTTACAATGGGCAGTCGAGTCATCCGAGTTCGACCTCCAATATGAAGCTCAGGCGGCCATCAAATCACAGTATCTGGCTGACTTCATCGCAGAATTCACAAATGCCCCGGAAATCCCACAGAATGGAATCTCTATGTGAACGGTTCTTCAAATAAGACTGGAAGCGGCGCAGGTGTGATAATAGAAAGCAACCAAGGAACCCAAGTTGAGCTCTCCCTTAAATTCGGGTTCCCGGCCTCAAACAATCAGGCGGAATATGAAGCATTATTAGCTGGTTTGAAGCTGGCTAAAGAGGTTGGAGCTCAAAAACTCAATATTTACAGCGATTCACAAGTAGTCACCTCACAGATAACAGGAAGCTACCAAGTCAAAGATCCCACCATGAAAAAGTATTTGGATAAAATCAAAGAACAGCTTGGACAACTCGGGCAATATAAGATCCGCCACATACCCCGCGAACAAAATAGCCGAGCTGACGCATTCTCGAAACTAGCCAGCACCAAACCAGGAGGCAACAATAGAAGCCTCATCCAGGAAATGCTACAGAAGCCGTCAATCTTGGAAGAGGAAAAAGTCCTAGCCGTAACAAGTCAGGACCAAGGTTGGATGACCCCCATAATTAACTACCTCAAAACAGAAACACTCTCCACAGAAGAAAAGGAGGCAAAGAGGTTAAAAACGGAGGCACAGTACTACACTACCGTAAACAACATCCTATACAAAAGAGGGATCTCAATACCATTACTAAAATTTGTGCCGACCAACAACACAAAGGAAGTGCTAGAAGAAGTACATGGCGGCATTTGCGACAATCATCTCGGAGCACGAGCTCTCGCCAAAAAAGTACTCCGGGCGGGATTTTATTGGCCAACTCTACAGAAAGAAGCTACAGAATTTGTAAAGACATGCCCACCATGTCAGAAACATGCCAACTTTCACATTGCCTCGCCAGAAGAGCTCATCAGTGTAACTTCGCCCTGGCCGTTTGCAAAATGGGGACTTGATCTTCTCGGACCCTTCCCCCAGGGATAGGACAAGTTAAATTCGTCATAGTAGGGGTAGACTATTTCACAAAGTGGATCGAGGCAGAGCCCCTAGCCAACGCCACTGCTCAAAGAAGCCGAAAATTCCTATATAGAAACATTGTCACAAGGTTCGGGGTTCCACACTCCATCACCACAGACAATGGCACTCAATTCATTGATGCAGGCTTCAGAAAGTTAGTAGCCGACTTAAACATAAAGCACCAGTACACCTCCGTGGAACATCCGCAAGCCAATGGACAGGCTGAAGCTGCCAACAAAGTCATATTGGCCGGGTTAAAATGGAGATTACAAGACGCAAAGAGAGCTTAGGCAGAAGAGCTTCCACAAGTTCTATGGGCGTATCGAACGAGGCCACACTCCACCACAAAAGAATCCCCCTTCCGGTTAGCATACGGAATAGAGGCAATGATTCCAATAGAGATTGAGGAAGGATCGCCTAGAGTGGTTCATTACAATGAGCGAGCGAATTCCCAATTTCAAAAGGAAGAGCTCGACCTACTACCTGAAATCTAAGAAAGAGCTCGGATCAGGGAAGAAGCACTAAAGCGTCGAATGGCTTCCAGATATAATCAAAGGGTAGTGCCGAGAAGTTTCGCAGAAAATGATCTCATCCTAATCCGAAATGATATTGGAACAACTCGACCAGGAGAAGGAAAGTTGGCAGCAAACTGGAATGGACCCTACCGAGTCGTAGAAGTACTTGGGAAGGGCTACTATAGACTGTCCGAACTCGATGGACGAGAGCTTCCCAGATCATGGCACGCCTGCAACCTAAGAAGGTACTACAGCTAAAAAAAAAAAGTAAAGATCTCACTACCGGATGCACTCTTTTTCCTGAAAAGGTTTTTAATGAGGCACCAAGTTGAGACTCAGACACTATCCGACTTAAAGGGATGAAAAATTCCCACATGTATATATTTGCACTTTCCTTTAATAAAATATATTTTAGATATTCTACAAGTTTTCAAGATGCATTAATCTGAAGCATTCATCGTCCGATTATAAAGCAACAGATCGGCATAAAGTGAAAAGCAACTTCCCTGCACGATCACGATAAAGACAATCGTCTGATAAAGGTGAAAACGTGATTCACCTAAAAGACGATCTAAAGATAGCAACCACCTTCTACAAATCGATAAAGATGAACACAGAATAATGTAAGAAGTTATCGAAAGTGATCTGAAAAAGAACCTGACGAGGTCTTATGGATTGCTAAATAATAACTTAAAGACTGGCCGACGTAAAGAAGTCGGACCAAGTCAACCCAAGTTACAAGTAAACCCTGGAAAGAGGTCTGGCCGACCCTATTAAAGAGGATTACTTTAACTTAGAAGGGCCCGACATAACAAAGTCAGCCCAAAATGAAAAAATTATAGAAGTAGTCCCTGAAAGAGATCTGATAAAGATCCAAGAAAGAGGATTACAAAATAACTTGGAAGAGACCGACATAACGAAGTCGGTTTCCTACAATGAACAAGTTATAAAAGTAATCCCTGAAAGAGATCTGACAAAGGTACAAGAAAGAGGATTACAAAAATAACTTAGAAGAGGACGACGTAAAGAAGTCGGCCTCATACAAAACAAGTTATAAAAGTAATCCCTGAAAGAGACCTGACAAAGGTCCAAAAAAGAGGATTACAAAAATAACTTAGAAGAGAACGACGTAAAGAAGTCAGCCTCCTACAAAAACCAAGTTATAAAAGTAGTCCTTCAAAAAAGATCTGGCAAAGATTCAAAAATAGAGGACTACAAAAATAACTGGAAAGAAGACTAACGTAAAGAAATCGGTTATGAAAGTGCTAAAGATAGAAGAAAAAGCGAGAAAACCAAAAAACAAGTTGGACCCACAGCCACAACCTCAAAGGATCCAAGCTACAAACAATAAGTACAAAGCAATCCAAAGAGGCCGAGCCGCAAGATTCCAACACTCTCAAAAACCAGAAGAGATACCAAGTTAAATGCAAAAAAGCGTGATATAATCTACAAAAGTTAGAAAGCTTCAGAGGCCACCAAAATCTACCTCAAAAAGATAGAAAGCTACCTTTGTTTTCAAAAATAAAAGTTGCTAGGCAAGCGACTAGAAAGTGTCAGCAGTTAACAAAACAATAAAGAGTTTAAAAGCCCACAAGCTGGGCCAACTACACAAATATTCAGAGAGAAATCAGCAAACATCGGGAGCCTTCTTGGCAGCATCATTAGGGGGAGAAGGAGGGCGAGTCTGAATAGGCACAGCATCCACAGTTCCATCCTCCCGGTTCAGAATCTGGCAATCCGGATCGGCTACAACCAGAGGAGCTGAAGAAGTCGACACTTTGGCAGAGGACACAGGGGGAGGTTCAACATCATCATCCTCGTCATCAGGGACAATCTTGCCATCCCTGATAACGTTATCCAGGCTGAAGAGGGTAAGGTCGGCCTCAGGAGCAATAACCCGAACTTGTTCCTTCAGGTTCTCGTAAGCATCAGTCACACTGCCAACGAGATGACCCTGAAGCTCAGAGTAATCTTCCCGGGCACTCTCCAGCTCCCCCCTCAGATGCATCACCTCCCGATAAGATGTAACGTAGCTATCCTTATGCATCAGTGCCGTGTCCTCGGCCAGCCGCACAGAAGCTGCCAAAGCAAGAGAATTCGCCTTCTCGTTCTCCAAATCCTTCTCCAACTTGGGAACTTTACCTCAAGCTCCTCTTTAAGGCCCTTCATCTGGTCGAACTCCTGCTTCGCCTCCTCCATAAACTCTTTGGTGGCATGGAGAGGAATATTCTGAGCAGTTCGGTACAAAGCAGCCCCCATATACGCCATTTTTACACTGTTTCGGGCCATAAATTCCAGATGGCGAAGGATAGACACATCGTCCATAGGAAGAGCACCATAAGGACCTATTTGCTGATCCACGAATTCGATTGCATTGAAGTCGGGAGCATCAAAGTTGAAAGGCTCAGCTGTTTTTTATTTCTTATTGGGAGGAGTGCCAGAAGGAGCGGCAGAAGTTAGTGGAGGGTCAGCCAGACGAACTCGGGGAGTGGGGATCACCTTCCTCGCTCCAGGAGAACTCGGCTTGGACGGCTTCACACGCACTTGGGAAGATCCATCCCCGGCCGCCTTGGCTGAGATGTTTTTAGCAGCAGTCGCCTTCTGTTCTCTTTTAAAAGCCTTCATGGATTCATTATTCTTCATTGCCTCTGCAAATAAAACACAACAGTAAGAAATTAAGCTGCAAGTCGGAAAGGCATTTACAAGCAATATAAACAGATAATAAAGGGAAAATCAGGAACACAAAGTACCCAGCTCTGTTTGAAGAAGAGAAAGATCGGTTAAAAATTTCTTTGTATCAAGATGGGGAGGTTGACCCTAGTGTTCTTCCAAGACGGTCACAAAAACTCGCTCAGTTTCATCCAACATCTCCCACGTGTATCTGGACACTCTCACATCTTTTTGCCATTCCAAGGGAAAGGCGGGCTCATCATTTTCATCCAGAAAAAAGGGCCGAGCTCCTTCAACAGCTCGGACCTTGAAAAAGTAATTTTTAAAATCGCGAAACGATTCGTCAAACATGGAGAAGACCTTCTTCCCCTGGGAAGATCGAAAGGAGACCCAAGCTGCCTTCTTTTTTACTATTCCAGGCTTCGTCATGACAAATAGATAGAAGAAGAGAGATTGCGAGGCAGGAATACCGAAACCATCACACAACAATTGAAAAATTTTCATGAAACCCCAGGAATTAGGGTGAAGTTGAGAGGGAGCAACATTACAGGACCATAACAGGTTGGTCTCAAATTCAGTAAAAGGGAGGGTAATACCCAGCTGACCAAAGAAGAAGTCATAAGCATAGAAATAAGGGCAATCTCTAACAACCCGAGTAGAGAAACAAACTCTCTCTTCAGAAGAGGGAGGGACAAGTTCATAATTCTTTTCATCACCTGCACTACTACAGACCCTATGAAACTGCCTAAGCTGCGCACAAAACTCGGAATCAACCAAAGAGACACACATAAGAACCATTGAGTCCACCCAATCGGCCATGCCCTCAGGAACCTGGGAAGACATCTCTACAATGTTATTGCGAGAAGACATGACACCAACTAATCCTACAATAAGAAAAGAAGAATGGATTACTAAAAAGCATCTCGGACAAAGGGTGAAACAACTCGACTAATATGATACAGAAGAACAAAAAGGAAAGGAAAAGCCCAAGACTCAAACCAAAGTCCTGGGGCATCCTTTGGAGGCAGTAACAAAGCACCGTTTCAGGAAAAACTACCACTTACAAGAATAGAAGACCTCAAACAGCGAGCATTTTCATAGGAGAAAGACAAAACGCAAAAAGCACAGAAAGTCATGAAAACCACTATCTTCCTACAGTCTATCAGTAAAGAACAAGCATGCATCCCCAAACATCAAAGCACGACAAGTAGAAAGCGTCAAAGATACTTCCTTTTTTAAGATCAAACAAAATTATCACTCAAAGCTTCAAAACCAAAAGCACTAACAACAGGCAGAAGCCCTAAAAATAGCAAGTAACAGGAAAAGCGAAAAATCATGCAAAGAGACAAAGAAACTACAGAACGCACCACGATCAGGCATAAGCAAAGGCAGAAAGATCCAAACTTTCTCCAGCCAAAATAAAAACTTTCTCAAAATAAATGGCGTAAAGGAAGGAAGGAAGAAGAACCAAACCTGGAAAATGGGAGAAAAGTTGCAAAAGAATGCAGAAAAATAGAAGGCGAAATCCAGAATCACCCCTCTTCCACGAAAATAGCAACAAAGCAAGCGTCGTAGGAAGGAGCTATGGACTCAAAGCCAGAAACAGAAAGTGAGAGAGTAAAGGGAGAAGTTACGAAGAACGAGTGAAGAAGAGAAACCGTTTCCTGAGTGTAAAGTTCAAAAATAAAGAAGTTAAGGGAAACGGGGCAATTAATGCCAAATTAATTGGGGCATTAAACCCTCGCACGTTCCCCATAACAAGGCTCTACATGCAAAAAGGTTCTACAAAAGAGGAAGTCGACAAAATGCTCGAGTTCGGCTTCACCCGAGAAGGATCGAAGTCCTAAAACCAAGACTCGACCTCTAAAAGAAAGACCGAGCTCGAGCAGGGGCACTGTTCATACCCTGGGTCGAGCTATCTGACCTGGGATGATCGGCGACAAAGCGACCGACCTCTTCAGGTCAGACTATCCGACCTCTTCCCAAAAGAGCTCGGCCAAATTGACAGGAAAGCCCGAAAAATGGGCCCAACTCAAGGAATACGACCTAGATCCAACGGCAGTCCAAGCCTACAGAGATAAGGGCGGTTCCATTGAAGATAAGCTGACCTCGCCAAAAGATAAGATAAGATAAGATAACTAACTTATCTTATCTAAAAAGGTCACTCTACAACTACTATAAATACACTGAAGCACCCAGGTATAACTCATACTCTGATTCTACTAAAAACCTGCTTAATACCCGTGCTAACTTAAGCATCGGAGTCTCTTGCAGGTACTCCCCACCCTCTGATGACCAAGGATCAGCAGTGCAGCAAGTCCAACAAGTCGGGCACAATAGCTCCGGCCGCCACCAGCCAGCCGGACACGCCATCTCCAACCAGTACAGAAGATCTCATCCGAGATCGACCTCCAGTTTCAGGTAACCCCCGGAACAGTTGTTATAGATCTTATTATTATTGTAATTTATAATATTTTCCCTTTTATACATGCTAGGTGTTTGATAAAATGTCTCTTGTAATTTTCACCTAGTTTTTCACACTCTTGGTTAGTGTTCATACACCGGTCCGAGCTATAAGTTCGGAAATGAATGGGCCGACCTCTTAGAAGGTGAGTCCATTACCGACCTCTTCACAAAGAGTTTGGAAGATTGCGACAGAGGCCCAAGCAGGCCCAAAACAAAGGATCACCGCCCACTAGAAGGCGGTTGACCAAAGGATATGGATCTCCTCCACAAAAGATAAGATAAGATAACCAATTTATCTCAAAGGAAGATCATCAAGCATTAATATAAATACACTGGAGCACCCAAGTATAACTCATACTTTAATTCTACAAAAAACCTGCCTAAAGGCCGTACTTACTTAAGCATCGGAGTCTCTTGCAGGTTCCACCTCCCTCCGGTGATCAAGGAGCATTAGCATCTCAAGCTCCAACAAGTCGGGCACGACAGCCCAATCCAGATCTGAAGATCTCATCCGAGATCGACCTTCCTATTTCAGGAAACCCTCGGAACATTGGCGCCGTTGCCGGGGAACCTGGAAGTCATCCCATCACCATGGCAAACAACCCTACCAACGACCATAACTCGGGATTAGAAGAATGAACGCCACACCGAACTCCCCAAAGGATACACACCAATCCAAGGGAAACAAGCAGACTCAGAACACAGAAATTCTAGATGCCATTTGTGAACAACAGGATCGCCTCAGACAGCTCGAACAAGAATCCGAGCGTCAACGCGAAGCCGAGCGGGACCTCCAGAGAGAAACAAGATGGCGTCGAGAGCTGGAAGACAAACTCTTGAAGCTCGAAACCGACCTCAAAACTAAAACAGCTCGGTCCAACCACGAAGATCATCCCCACAAAGACCAAGACCCATTCACGAAAGAAATCATGAAGGCTAAAGTCCCAAAGAATTTCAAAGCCCCTGACATGACCCCATATGATGGTACACCCGACCCGAGTCATTACCTTAGCAACTTTAGGAGCCGGATGTACCTCACGGATGCCTCAGATACGACTCGTTGAAAAGCCTTCGCGACCACCCTGACTAAGACAGCGATAAAGTGGTTCGATAGCCTGCCACCAAGGTCGATCACAAGCTTCGACGACCTTGCAAAGATGTTCCTCGCCAGGTTCTCCATCCAGAAAGACAAAACCAAACACGCTCCAAGCTTGCTAGGGGGTTAAATAGGGAGATCGAGAAAGCCTCCTTAGTTACATGGAAATATTCAATAAAGCATGTCTTGACATACAAAATCTTCCAACAGAAGCAGCCATCATGGGACTAATCAACGGCCTACGGGAAGGACCTTTTAGTCACTCTATATCCAAGAAGCACCCAACATATCTCAATGAGGTACAAGAACGAGATGAAAAGTACATTAATATTGAGGAGAACTCCCGTTTGGGAGAAGCCTCAAAGACCGAACCCTCCTACCCACTTCGGGACAGGGATAAAGAGTCCAGGAAAAAAGAAGACCAACTTACTGAGAAACCCAGAAAGTACCACAACTACACCCCCCTTCGGGTGTCCCTCGTAGATGTTTATCGAGAGATACGCAATACGGAGAAGATCCCACCTCCTCGCCCGATTAGACACAAGAGAGGAGGAAGTCAGACAGAATACTGTGAGTACCACCGAATCTACGGACATCCTACCAACGAATGCTACGATCTGAAAGGATGAAGGGAGACTTGATCGGTTCTTAGCCAACAGAGCGGATGAACCAAAAAAGAGAAGAAGGGATGAAGATGGCAAATGAGCTGAACGTCCCCCCCACACCCCTGAGAGACATATCCACATGATCAATGGAGGATTCACAGGAGGAGGGATCTCTAAGTCATCCCGCAAGAGACACCTTAAAGAGGTGTACCGTGTCGGAGGAGAGGACAGGTCGTTCGACCTCCCAGCAATCACTTTCACTCAAGAAGATGCCGCAGGTATCATCCCAGGGCATGATAACCCTGTGGTCATCACCATCATACTTCCCAATGCCAATCTCCACCAAACATTGGTAGACCAAGGAAGCTCCACAGATATCATGTTTAAATCCGCCTTCGACAAACTTGGCTTCCAAAAAAAAGAGCTCAAAGCATATCCTAATAGCCTATTCGGGCTCAGAGACACCCCAATTCAGCCACTTGGGTACATTCCACTACACACAACCCTCGGAAAAGGAACGCGGTCTAGAATGTTAAGTATAGACTATATCGTAGTCGACATGAGCTCTGCATACAACGCCCTCATAGGTCAGACAGCGCTAAACCATCTCACCGCAGTGGTCTTCACTCCACACCTGTGCATGAAGTTTTCAACACCTGAAGGGATCGCCACCGTAAAAGGAGACCAAAAACTCGTGCGACGCTGTTACAACGAAAGTCTGAACCTCAAAGGTGATTGCAGAGGAAAAGAAGCCAACACTATTGAACTCGGGAGAACCCGAGCTCGCGAAGAACTTCGGCCCCAACCAAAAGGTGAGACCGAAGAAGTTCGGATCGGAGATACCCAAGACAAAACAACAAATATAGGGGCTAAGCTAAAATGAGACTTAAAGGAGCTGCTGACAAAATTCTTAAGGGCAAATTCTGACCTATTTGCCTCGAAGGCCGCGGACCTGCCTAGTATCGATCCCGAACTAATGTGCCATAAATTGGCAGTATACCTTGTATCTCGGCCAGTACAGCAGAAACGCAGAAAGCTCGGCCCAGAGGAATCGCAAGCTGTGGAGGAACAAGTACATGCCTTATTAGAAGCAGGGTTCATAAGGGAGGTCAAGTACCCATTATGGCTGGCCAACATCGTACTGGTCAAAAAGTCAAATGAAAAGTGGATATGTACTGATTATACCGACCTCAACAAAGCCTGCCCAAAAGATCCCTATCTACTCCCAAATATAAACACCCTGGTTGACACCTCATCGGGATATAAGTAGCTTTCTTTCATGGATACCTACTCAGGTTACAACCAAATACCGATGTATCAACCCAACCAAGAGAAAACCTCCTTCATAACCCCAAAGGCAAACTACTGCTACGTAGTGATGCCGTTCGGACTCAAGAACGCAGGGGGTACATACCAGAGGTTGATGAACAAAATTTTCGCCAACCACATTGGAAAACTACTGGAGGTTTATGTCGACGACATGTTGGTAAAGACACAAAAGGAAGAAGCGCTACTGCTCGACCTTGCCAAAGTGTTTAATACTATAAGAAAGCACAGGATGAGGATAAATACCGCGAAGTGCACTTTCGCGGTAGAGGATGGTAAATTCTTGGGCTTCATGCTTACCCAGAGAGAAATCGAAGCAAATCCAGATAAATGTCAGGCCATACTCAGCATGAAAAGCCCGACCTGTGTCAAGGAGGTACAACAGCTCAACGAAAGACTGGCAGCTTTGTCTAGATTCCTAGCTGAATCGGCCTTAAGATCTCTTCTTTTTTATGCAACATTAAGGAAAGGAAAGAGGTTTGAATGGACCCCAAAATGTGAACAAGCCTTCCAAGACTTCAAGACATTTTTGGGACAACCACCTATTTTAACCCGACCCCGGCAAGGAGAGGAATTAATCCTTTACCTCGCCGTAGGAAACCGGGCGATAGCTTTGTCCCTGGTTAGGGAGGATAAGAATGAACAACAGCCCATCTACTTTATCAGTAAGGCTTTATAAGGGGCGGAACTAAACTACCAAAAGATAGAAAAGTTCGACGCCCTTATACTCACCTCCTGACGACTCTGACCATACTTTCAAGCCCACACCATCAGAATACGGACCAACAACCCATAAAAAGTATCCTACAAAAAACCGACTTAGCTGAAAAAATCCTACAATGGGCAGTGGAGTTGTCCGAATTTGACCTTAAGTACGAAGCTCGGACAGCTATCAAGTCGCAATACCTGGCCGACTTTGTCGCAGAGTATACTGACATCCCATGCACCCCCACTAACTAGAACCTCTATGTTGACGGCTCATCAAACAAAACTGGAAGTGGAGCAGGTGTCATCCTAGAAAGTGAACAGGGAACCCAACTCAAAATCTCTTTAAGGTTCGAGTTCCCTACCTCAAACAACTAAGCCAAGTTTGAGGCTGGTGCACGAATTGTGAATCACACTTTTCACAACGCGTACCACTAACCAGCAAGTGCACTGGGTCGTCCAAGTAATACCTTACGTGAGTAAGGGTCGAATCCCACGGAGATTGTTGGTTTGAAGCAATCTATGGTTATCTTGTAAATCTTAGTCAGGAAGTCAATTATGTTTATCAGTTGAATTATGAATAACCAAGAGAGCATAAATTAAAGGTTAGAGTTTGAAGCTCGTCACAGTCGTTCAATCCTTGAATCCTACTCGGAATACCACAGACAAGGTTTAGACTTTCCGGATTCTCATGAATGTTGCCATCAGTTCTAGCTTATACCACGGAGATTCTGATTAAGGAATCTCAGAGATACTCATTCAATCGGATATAGAACGGAGGTGGTTGTCAGGCACACGTTCATGGTTTGAGGAAGGTGATGAATATCACTGATCATCACCTTCATCACAGTTAAGCGCGAATGAACATCTTAGATAGGAACAAGCGTGTTTGAATGGAAAACAGAA
>NC_029794.2:66711093-66711382 GCF_000816755.2 Arachis ipaensis
CAGAAGCTTGTCATGCCTCTGTCCCAATACTGCACCAATGGCATGATTACTGGCATCACACATTAACTCAAATGGCAATGTCCAGTCTGGTGCAGAAATGACTGGTGCTGTGACCAGCTTAGCTTTCAGCGTTTCAAACGCCCGCAGGCATGCTGTGTCAAACACAAATGGCGTGTCAGCAGCTAGCAGATTGCTTAGAGGTTTTGCGATTTTTGAAAAATCCTTTATAAACCTCCTATAGAATCCTGCATGTCCTAGAAAGCTTCTGATTGCCTTAACATTGGCAGGT
>NC_029794.2:66711409-66746115 GCF_000816755.2 Arachis ipaensis
ATAGTGGATGCAGGTATCAGGTTGATGCTTGCCCCAAGATCGCATAAAGCTGTCTTGGTGCAATCACCTTCTAATATGCATGGTATCAGAAAACTCCCAGGGTCTTTAAGCTTTTCAGGAAAGCTTTTCAGAATAACTGCACTGCATTCTTCAGTGAGGAAAACTCTTTCTGTTTCTCTCCACTCCTTTTTATGACTCAAGATCTCTTTCATGAACTTGGCATAAGAAGGTATTTGCTCAAGTGCCTCTGCAAATGGAATCTTTATTTCAAGAGTCCTTAGATAATCTGCAAAGCGAGCAAATTGCTTATCCTGCTCCTCTTTCCGGAGTTTTTGAGGATAAGGTATCTTGGCTTTATATTCCTCAACCTTAGTGGTTAAAGAAGCCTTTTTAGAGGGGTTGTTGTCAGCACTTGTGTGTGTCTGATCCCTCACTGGCAATTGAATGCCAGAGTCAGAAGCCGGAGTGACGTTAGACGCCAACTTACTGTCTGTTCCTGGCGCCTGAACGCCAGAAATGTGCCCCTGTTGGGCGTTCAATGCTGGATTCTGCCCCATTTGGGCATTCAATGCCAGATTCTTGCCCATTTCTGGCGTTGAACGCCAATCCTGCCTTGTTTCTGGCGCTGAATGCTAGTTTTGGGCATGGTCTGGGCGTTCAGCGCCAGCCTTCCACCTATTTTCTGGCGTTTTAGTGCCAGAATTATTTTTCCCTGGGCTCTTACTGTCCTCAGGGGAATCTTTGGTGGGTCGCTCATTTCTTGAATTTTTGATGCCTTGAGGTGGGGTATTTAATGTTTTCCCACTTCTTAATTGAACTGCTTGGCATTCTTCTGCTATTTGCTTTGATAGCTGCTACTTTATTTGCTTAAACTGTGCGTCCATATGTATATTAGCTATCCTTGTTTCCTGTAACCTGTCTTTGAATTCAGCTAGCTGCTTTGTTAGAAAATCTAATTGCTGATTGAATTCAGCAGCTTGTTTTACAGTACTGAATTCAGCAGTTACTGTTTTAACCTCTTCATTCATGGAAGGGTTGCTGCTTAGATACAGATGCTGATTCCTGGCAACTGTATCAATGAGCTCTTGAGTTTCTTCAATTGTCTTTCTCATATGGATAGATCCACCAGCTGAGTAATCTAAAGACATCTGAGCTCCTTCTGCAAGCCCATAGTAGAAGATGTCTAACTCTGAAAACATTTCAGAGGGGCATTTTCGTAGCATCTCTCTGTATCTCTCCCAGACATCATAAAGAGATTCATTATCTCCTTGTTTAAAGCCTTGGATGTCCAGCCTTAGCTGTGTCATCCTTTTTGGAGGGAAATATTGATTCAGGAATTTTTCTGTCAGCTGTTTTGTGGTTTGAAGCAATCTATGGTTATCTTGTAAATCTTAGTCAGGAAGTCAATTATGTTTATCAGTTGAATTATGAATAACCAAGAGAGCACAAATTAAAGGTTACTTGAGAGGCCATTTGTGGAGTTGAACGCCAGTTTTTATGCCAGTTTGGGCGTTCAACTCCAGTTTTTGATCCTTTTCTGGCGCTGGACGCCAGAATTGGGCAAAGAACTGGCGTTGAACGCCAGTTTACGTCGTCTATTCTTGTGCAAAGTATGGACTATTATATATTGCTGGAAAGCCCTGGATGTCTACTTTCTAACGCAATTGGAAGCACGCCATTTCGAGTTCTGTAGCTCCAGAAAATCCACTTTGAGTGCAGGGAGGTCAGAATCCAACAGCATCAGCAGTCCTTTTTCAGCCTGAATCAGATTTTTGCTCAGCTCCTTCAATTTCAGCCAGAAAAATACCTGAAATTACAAAAAAACACACAACTCATAGTAAAGTCCATAAATATGAATTTTTCCTAAAAACTACTAGAAATAGACTAAAAACTAACTAAAACATACTCTAAATTATATGAAATTATCCCCAAAAAGCGTATAAAATATCCGCTCATCAGAGGCTCTACTGGCTAGTTTGAAGCTGGCTAGGGAAATAAGAGCTCAAAAGCTTACGATATTCAGCGACTCCCAAATATTCACCTCACAAATAGAAGGGAGCTATCAGGCCAAGGATCCCACCATGAAGAAGTACCTAGACAAAACCAAAGAACAGCTAGGAAAATTCATGGAATATGAGATCCGACATATACCTCAGGAACAAAATGCCCGAGCTGATTTACTTTCAAAACTAGCCAGCACCAAACCAGGGGAAATAATAGAAGTCTCATCCAAGAAACACTACAAAGCCCATCAACCTCGGAAGAAAAAATGGTCTTAAACATATCAGACTAGGACCAAGGGTGGATGACTCCCATAATCAACTATCTCAAATCTGAAATACTTCCCAGAGATAAAAAAGAAGCAAAAAGGCTCATAAAGAAAGCACAGTACTACACCTTGGCAAATGACATCCTATACAGAAGAGGGATCTCAACACCCCTCCTTAAGTGCGTCCCGACCTCTGCCACAAAAGAGGTCCTGGAGGAAGTCCACAGTGGCTTGTGCGGCAACCACCTCGGGGCATGAGCTCTTTCCAAAAAAGTACTCCGAGCTGGTTTCTGCTGACCTACCTTACAAAAGGAAGCATCAGAGTTCGTCAAAACATGTCCACCATGCCAGAAAACATGCCAACTTCCATATCGTGCCACCTGAAGAGCTCATCTGTGTCACCTCGCCTTGGCCGTTTGCAAAATGGGGACTCGACCTCCTCGGACCATTCCCCTAAGGGTCAGGACAAGTCAAGTTCCTTATTGTAGAAATTGACTATTTCACAAAATGGATTGAGGCAGAACTATTGGCCACTGCCACCGCCCAAACAAGTCGGAAGTTTCTATACAGAAATATTGTCACAAGGTTTGGGGTTCCATGCTCTATCATCACAGACAATGGCACTCAATTCACTGACACAGGCTTCAGGAATCTGGTAGCCGATTTAAAAATAAAGCACCAGTTCACCTCCGTGGAACACCCACAAGCCAATGGACAGGCAGAGGCCGCCAACAAAGTTATATTGGCCGGGTTAAAATGGAGGTTACAGGAGGCAAAGGGAGCTTGGGCTGAAGAGCTCCCACAAGTCCTATGGGCATATCGGACAATACCACACTCCACAATCGGGGAATCTTCTGACTTGCTTATGGAATGGAAGCAATGATCCCTGTAGAGATAGAAGAAGGATCCCCTAGAGTGATCCTCTACAATGACAACGCCAACTCCCAAGCACAAAGGGAAGAGCTCGACCTACTTCCAGAAGTCCGAGAAAGAGTCCGGATTAGAGAGGAAGCGCTAAAGCGTCGAATGGATTTAAGATATAATCGGAAGGTAATCCAGCGAAGCTTCACCACCAACGACCTCATCTTAATCCGAAATGATATCAGAGCAGGTTGATCAGGAGAAAGGAAGCTAGCAGCCAACTGAAAAGGGTACATACCGAGTTACAGAAGTACTAGGAAAGGGTTACTATAGGGTGGCCGACCTCCTAGGGCGAGAGCTACCAAGGTCATGGTACGCCTGTAACCTAAGAAGATACTATAGCTATAATAAAGGTCTTAGGCCAAGGAGCACTCTTTTTCCTGAAAAGGTTTTTTAATGAGGCACTAAGCCAGGATTTGAAAGCTGCCCGAGTTAGAAGGGTAAGAACTTACATGTACACACTCTTATGTATCTTATTACTTAAATAAAATTTTAAAAGTTCCCTAAGAAAGTTTCCTACCAAGACGCATCAATCTACGATTATAAACGCAAAATTCCTCATCCGACCAAGAGAGGTCGGCAAGGTGAAGCAGAAAAGTACGAATTAATGCAAGAACTTATAAAAAGTAACCCATATATAGCGACCTGACGAGGTCTGATTAAAAATGGGATTACTAAAAATAACTTGAAGAAGGTCCGACAGAGAATTCGGACCAGTGAAAGGATCACTAAAAAGGGAACAAAACCACAAAAAGGCCAGAAAAGGTTGAAAAACCTAGGCCAAAAGTGCTTAGCCGAAAATACAAGTCTTGAAAAAGGACATTAAAAAGCAAACGCCCAAATCGTATGAAGGCTAAAAGGTCATCCAAAAAAACTAAAAGGAAAAAGGTTCCACACGAGAATACTACCTAAAAAGTTGTTTGGAACTCGACTAAGAATCCCGAACGGCAAGTCGCAAAGACGATATAGCTAAATGAAGAAAGGATGTCAAGGCGACCAAGGAAAAGGCATAGTTTAAAAGGCCAAAAAGGGAAAAGGCAATCGCCATCTCAAAGGGCATTGAACCAAGGAAACCCAAAGCACCTACATAAAGGTTGGAGAGCAAGCTCCAAACAAAGGTTGAAAAACAACCTCCAAATACAAGCATATCGACACAAGCATATCACTCCACACAAATTACAACATTAAAAGCTTAAAGGCTGCCGTTATAGTTTAAATTGTTTTTTTAAAATAAAAGTTCTCTCCCCAAGCCATCACCATCCATTCTTTCATTCAAGTGGGTAAATTCCTTATACTTAAGCCTTATTATTCTCCTTGAATATGGTTTGCTAGAGATGGATGGTCAACTTAGATATATTTATGGCTTTAAGAGCAAAAGGGAGATGGCTAGTGGTTGGAAATATCATTCTAGGTTCATGATGGCTACAAATTCAAAGCTTAATTGCAACGGTTGGTGTAGGACTTGATTGCTTGGGTCTAGGATGTTGTTTGGTTGCTTAAATGAGAATTCCAAGATTATGCCATCCAAATGGAATAATGATAATCAACTCAAAGATGGGTGTAGAAATAAGATATGGGATCCCGGCATACATGAGGATCAACTTTGGGAGCCCATAATCTATGAAGAACTCCATCAAAACTTGGGAGAATTGAACTTGAAGAATGGAGCTCATTGGAAATGCAAGAATTGGTGGATGTTCAAAGATAGCTTCAAGCACAATCCACCTTGAGAGGAGCTCCGCATAAGTCCAACTTAAGGATAATAAACAAAAGTGCTAGGTGGGAGACACCCCACCATGGTAACTTTTTTTCATTTTCTCTTTTTGTACATATTGGTAATTAGTTTAATTTCATGTTTTGTTGAGTTTGTTGAGCTTATTTGGTAGTTTAGTAGGTTAAATAAGGTTTTAAGGTGTTTTGGTAGCTGTTTGGAGGTTTGGAATGCTTGGATTGGTGCAAAAACATAGAAAAATTTTGAATAACAGAGTACCATCCACGCGTACACGCACTGCACACGTACGTGTGCATCAAGCATTTTCGACCATCCACACACACGCGTACATGGCGCGTACGCGTGGTTGCGAAAATTCCACCCCCATCCAAAATCCCGAGAGTTAGGCCTGCACTGTGCGAATATTGGGCCTAAGGCACAAACCAACCCGCTCGTGCGCGCACCTGGCGCGTACGCGTCCTTGATGCTAATTGTGCAATGCACGCGCACGCACGCTGTATGCGCGGGCACCGATAGCGCCACCTGCCCTCCTGGTACATGTTCCAGAGAGTTAGGCCAATCTTGGGCTGACACTATGTCCCGCGCATAATCCCACCCACGCGTGCGCGCACCTAGCACGTACGCGCCCTTCGGCCAAACTGCGCATCGGCGCGTACACGTGCATGACGCGTTCGCGCCGGTAAAAAAAAGTTTTTTTTTCCTCCTCTTCCATTTTCTTTTGTTTATTGCATTCGTATACTTCTATTCTTTACATTTCAATTTTGTTTTTATAGCTTGTTTTCATTTTATTTTCTAAGTTTCTCATTTTAATAATGGTGTTGAAGTTTCTTATACTCAATTGTTGAGAATTTTTGCATTGTTTTGGTGCTTCGTGACTTGTTGCATTAACTCTAATGTTTGTTCTACACACGAGGTTAGTGCTTTAGTCCTTCCTAACTCATTATCCTTTGTTCGTGAACTTCAATATCATTGAGTTAGGATGGGACCAATTGCTCTCCTGCTTATCACTAATATTGTTTGTGTCAATTCTTATTTGATCTTGATGCTCAATATGCTCTTCATACTTTGACTTTACTCTTGCATCAAGTATTAGTTAATATGCCTTAGCTTACATTATTTTCTCACTCACATGTTGTAGTTACCATGTAGTAGAGAACTTTACTCTTATTTGGCATTAGCCCTGATGAGCGGATAATTTATACGCTTTTTGGCATTGTTTTTACATAGTTTTCAGTATGATTTAGTTAGTTTTTAGTATATTTTTAATAGTTTTTAATTAAAAATCACATTTCTAGACTTTACTATGAGTTTGTATATTTTTCTGTGATTTCAGGTATTTTCTGGCTGAAATTGAGGGACCTGAGTAAAAATCAGATTTAGAGGTTGAAGAAGGACTGCAGATGCTATTGGAATCTGACCTCCCTGCACTCAAAGTGGATTTTCTGGAGCTACAGAACTCCAAATGGTGCGCTTCTAATTGCGTTGGAAAGTAGACATCCAGGGCTTTCCAGAAATATATAATATTCTATACTTTGCCAGAGTTTAGATGACGCAAACTGGCGTTGAATGCCAGTTCCATGTTGCAGTCTGGCGTTCAGCGCCAGAAACAGGTTGCAAAGTGGAGTTAAACGCCAGAAACAGGTTACAAACTGGCGTTCAACTCCAAGAAAGACCTCTACATGTGTAAAGCTCAATGCTCAGCCCAAGCACACACCATGTGGGCCCCGAAAGTGGATTTCTACATCATTTACTCATTTTTGTAAACCCTAGTAACTAGTTTAGTATAAATAGGACTTTTTACTATTGTATTTACATCTTCGGATCATCTTTGATTAGTTTTATGCTATCTTAGACTTTCATGGGGGCTGGCTATTCGGCCATGCCTGGACCATTAGCACTTATGTATTTTCAAACGGTAGAGTTTCTACACTCTATAGATTAAGGTGTGGAGCTCTGCTGTTCCTCATGAATTAATACAAAGTACTATTGTTTTTCTATTCAATTTAAAAAGTCTAGACCTTGTCTGTGGTATTCCGAGTAGGATCCGGGAAGGGATGGCTGTGACGAACTTCAAACTCGCAAGTACTGGGTGTAGTGACAGACGCAAAAGGAGGGTGAATCCTATTCCAGTATGATCGAGGACCTCCAGATGATTAGCCATACAGTGACAGCGCATCGGACCATTTTCGCAGAGAGGATGGAAAGTAGCCATTGACAACGGTGATGCCCTACATACAGCTTGCCATGGAAAGGAGTAGGAAGGATTGGATGAAGACAGCAGGAAAGCAGAGGTTCAGAGGGACGAAAGCATCTCTATACGCTTATCTGAAATTCTCACCAATGAATTACATAAGTACCACTATCCTATTTTATATTTTATTTATTTTCATCCACTATAATTTCTTAAAACAATTTAATCTGCGTGACTGAGATTTATAAGATGACCATAGCTTGCTTCATACGAACAATCTCCGTGGGATTCGACCCTTACTCACGTAAGGTATTACTTGGACGACCCAATGCACTTGCTGGTCAGTTGTGCGAAGTTGTGACAAAGAATTAAGATTATGAACGTGCGTATAAAGTTTTCAGCACCGTTACCAAGGAATGGAACCGTCACGATTTCTGCGCACCAAGTTTTTGGCGCCGTTGCCGGGGATTGTTCGAGTTTGGACAACTGACGGTTCATCTTGTTGCTCAGATTAGGTAATTTTATTTTAATTTTAAGCTTTTTATTTCTTATTTTCGAAAAAAAAATTTTTTTTTCCCTTTGTTTTCGAAAATTATTTTAAAATTTTTAAGAATGAATTCTAAAGTTTCAAAATGGTATGCTGAAGTTTGGCTGGCCATCAAGCTTTAGACTAACCTGGTATGATTCCTGGAATCTTGATTGAGGACTTTGAATTCATTACTTTCTTTTTCCTACATGTTTTCAAAAAAAATATACAAAAATCCAAAAAAAAAATTAATAAAATCATAAAAATCAAAAATATTTTATGTTGTTTGTTTGAGTCTTGAGTCAGTTTTTAAGTTTGGTGTCAATTGCATTTTTTTTCTAAAAATTTATGCATTTTTCGAAAATTCATGCATTCATAGTGTTCTTCATGATCTTCAAGTTGTTCTTGGTAAGTCTTCTTGTTTGATCTTTAAAATTTCTTGTTTTGTGTGTTTTGTTGTTTTTCATATGCATTTTCAATTTGTTAGTGTCTATACATGAAAAAATCTTTAGGTTTGGTGTCTTGCATGTTTTCTTTTCTTGAAAATTTTTCAAAAATAAGTTCTTGGTGTTCATCTTGACATTCAAAGTGTTCTTGGTGTTCATCTTGAAACTCATAGTATTCTTGCATGCATCTTTTATTTTAATCCAAAATTTTTATGTTTTGCATCAATTTTATGTTTTTCTCTCTCTTCATTAAAAATTCAAAAATCAAAAAAATATCTTTCTCTTTTTCACTCATCAAATTCGAAAATTTGAGTTGACTTTTTCAAAATTTTTTAAAAATCTAGTTTTTATGAGTCAAATCAAATTTTCAATTTGAAAATCTTATCTTTTTCAAAATCTTTTTCAAAAATCAAATCTTTTTCACCTTTCTTATTTATTTTCGAAAATTTTAAAAATATTTTTCAAAAATCTTTTTCTTAATTTTATCTCATAATTTTCAAAAATATTATCAACAATTAATGTTTTGATTCAAAAATTTCAAGTTTGTTACTTGCTTGTTAAGAAAGATTCAAACTTTAAGTTCTAGAATCATATCTTGTAATTACTTGAGTCAAGTCATTAATTTTGATTTTAAAAAAAAATTTCAAATCTTTTTCAAAGCTAATTTTAATCATATCTTTCTATCATATCTTTTTAAATCATAAATTTTTCAAAAAAATTTGATTTTAAAATATCTTCTCTAACTTCTTATCTTCTTATCTTTTCAAAATTTATTTTCAAATCCTTTCTCAACTAACTAATTGACTTTTTGTTTGTTTCTTATCTTTTTCAAAACCACCTAACTACTCTTCCCTATCTAATTTTCGAAAATACTTCCCTCCTTTTCAAAATTTCCTTTTTAATTAACTAATAGTTTTAATTTTTAATTCAATTTCAAATTTAATTTTCGAAATTTAACTTTAAAATTTTAATTTTTATTTTAATTAATTTTTGAAATTCCCTCTCTCTCATCTCCTTCTATTTGTTTATTCATCTACTAACACTTCTCTTCCACCCAAGAATTCGAACCCCTTCTTCTCCTCTGAGTTCGAATTCTTCCCTTCTTCATTCTTATTCTTCTTTTCTTCTAATCACACAAGGGAACCTCTATAATGTGGTAAAAAGGATCCCTATTATTATTTTCTGTTCCCTTCTTTTTCATATGAGCAGGAGCAAGGACAAGAACATTCATGTTGAAGCAGACCCTGAACCTGAAAGGACTCTGAAGAGAAAACTGAGAGAAGCTAAAATACAACAATCCAGAGACAACCATATAGAAATTTTCGAAAAGAAAGAGGAGATGGCAGCCGAAAATAATAATAATGCAAGGAAGATGCTTGGTGATTATACTACACCTACTTCCAAGTTTGATGGAAGAAGCATCTCAATCCCCACCATTGGAGCAAATAATTTTGAGCTGAAACCTCAATTAGTTGCTCTAATGCAATAGAACTACAAATTTCATGGACTTCCATCAGAAGATCCCTACCGGTTTTTAACTGAGTTCCTGCAGATCTGTGAGACTGTTAAGACTAATGGAGTAGATCCTGAAGTCTACAGGCTCATGCTTTTCCCTTTTGCTGTAAGAGACAGAGCTAGAACATGGTTGGACTCACAACCTAAAGATAGCCTGAACTCTTGGAATAAGCTGGTCACAGCCTTCTTGGCTAAGTTCTTTCCCCCTCAAAAGCTGAGCAAGCTTAGAGTGGATGTTCAGACCTTCAAGCAAAAAGATGGTGAATCCCTCTATGAAGCTTGGAAAAGATACAAGCAGATGACCAAAAGGTGTCCTCCTGACATGCTTTCAGAATGGACCATTCTGGATATATTCTATTATGGTCTGTCTGAGTTCTCCAAGATGTCACTGGACCATTTTGCAGGTGGATCTATTCACCTAAAGAAAATGCCTGCAGAAGCTCAAGAACTTATTGACATGGTTGCAAATAATCAATTCATGTACACTTCTGAGAGAAATTCCATGAATAATGGGACGCCTCAAAAGAAGGGAGTTCTTGAAATTGATGCTCTGAATGCCATATTGGCTTAGAACAAACTATTGACTCAGCAAGTCAATATGATTTCTCAGAGTCTGAATGGAATGCAAGCTGCATCCAACAGTACTCAAGAGGCATCTTCTGAAAAAGAAGCTTATGATCTTGAGAACCCTGCAATAGCAGACGTAAATTATATGGGTGAACCTTATGGAAACACCTATAACCCCTTATGGAAAAATCACCCAAATTTCTCATGGAAGGATCAACAAAAGCCTCAATAAGGCTTTACTAATGGTGGAAGAAACAGGTTTAACAATAGTAAACCTTTTCCATCATCCACTCAGCAACAGACAGAGAATTCCGAGTAGAATCCATCTAGCTTCGCAAATTTAGTCTCTGATTTATCTAAGGCCACTCTGAATTTCATGAATGAAACAAGGTCCTCCATTAGAAATTTGGAGGCACATGTGGGCCAGCTGAGTAAGAAGATCACTGAAACTCCTCCTAGCACTCTCCCAAGCAATACAGAAGAGAATCCAAAGAGAGAGTGCAAGGCATTGATATAACCATCATGGCCGAACCTACAGGGGAGGAAAAGGACATGAATCCCAGTGAGGAAGACCTCCTAGGACGTCCAGTGATCAATAAGGAGTTTCCCTTTGAGGAACCAAATGAATCTGAGGCTCATCTAGAGACCATAGAAATTCCAATGAACCTCCCTTGCTCATCAATGAACTGAGTGATCTGGATCAACTGACATTACCTCAGAAGAAACAGGATCCTAGAAAGTTCCTAATACCTTGTACCATAGGCACCATGACCTTTGAGAAGGCTCTATGCGACCTTGGGTCAGGGATAAACCTCATGCCACTCTCTGTAATGGAGAAACTGGGAATCCTTGAGGTACAGGCTGCCAATGTCTCATTAGAGATGGCAGACAAATCTTTGAAGATGGCTTATGGACTAGTAGAGGACGTGCTAGTAAGGGTTGAAGGCCTTTACATCCCTGCTGATTTCATAATTCTAGACACTGGAAAGGATAAGGATGAATCCATCATCCTTGGAAGACCCTTCCTAGCCACAGCAAGAGCTGTGATTGATGTGGACAGAGGAGAGTTGGTCCTTCAACTGAATGAGGATAACCTTGTGTTTAAAACTCAAGGATCTCCTTCTGTAACAATGGAGAGGAAGCATGAAAAGCTTCTCTCAGTACAGAGTCAACTAAAGCCCCCACAATCAAACTCTAAGTTTGGTGTTGGGAGGCCTCAGCCAAACTTTAAGTTTTGTGTTGAACTCCCATATCCAAACTCTAAGTTTGGTGTTGGGAATCTATAAAATTGACCTGATCACCTGTGTGGCTCCATGAGAGCCCACTGTCAAGCTATTGACATTAAAGAAGCGCTTATTGGGAGGCAACCCAATTTTTATTTATCTAATTTTATTTTTATTTTTATTGTTCTTTCATGTTTTATTAGGTTCATGATCATGTGGAGTTACAAAATAAATACAAAAATTAAAAACAGAATAAAAAAACAGCAGAAGGAAAATCATACCCTAGAGGAAGGATTTACTGGCATTTAAACGCCAGTAAGGAGCATTTGGCTGGCGTTCAACGCTAGAACAGAGCATAGAGCTGGCGCTGAACGCCAGAAACAAGCATAGAACTGGCGTTCAACGCCAGAAACATGCTGCATCTGGGCATTGAATGCCCAGAACAAGCATCAATTCAGCGTTTAAACGCCAGAATTGCATGCAAAGGCGTTTTACATGCCTAATTGATGCAGGGATGCAATTCCTTGACACCTCAGGATCTGTGGACCCCACAGGATCATCTCAGCATCTGTGGACCCCACAGGATCCCCACCTACCTCCACTCATACTCTCCCCTCTTCTCATTCATCCTCTCTTCCCAATAAACACCCTTTCCCAAAACCCTTCACCAATCACCTCAATCTCTCTTCCCTATTACCACCTACCACCCCTCACCTCCATCCACTCTTCCCCATAAACCCCACCGACCTTCAAAATTCAAAATCACTTTTCCACCCAAACCCACCCAAAATGGCCGAACCTACCCCCTCTCCCCTCACTATATAAACCCCTCCATCCCTCCTTCATTTCTACATAACACAACCCTCTCTTCTATACCTTGGCCGAATACACCTCCCCCCACTCTCCTCCATATTTCTTCTTCTTCTTCTTCTTCTTCTTCTTCTTTTCTTTCTTCTCTTGCTCGAGGGCGAGCAATATTCTAAGTTTGGTGTGGTAAAAGCATAAGCTTTTTGTTTTTCCATTACCATTGATGGCATATAAGACCGGAAAAACCTCTAGAAAAGGGAAAGGGAAGACAAAAGCTTCCACCTCCGAGTCATGAGAGATGGAAAGATTCATCTCCAAAACCCATAAAGACCACTTCTATGATGTTGTGGCCAAGAAGAAGGTGATCCCCGAGGTCCCTTTCAAGCTCAAGAAAAATGAGTATCCGGAAATCCGACATGAGATCCAAAGAAGAGGTTGGGAAGTTCTAACCAACCCCATTCAACAAGTCGGAATCCTAATGGTTTAAGAGTTCTATGCCAATGCATGGATCATTAGGAACCATGATCAAAGTAAGAACCCGAACCCAAAGAATTATCTTACCATGGTTCGGGGGAACTACTTAGATTTCAGTCCGGAAAATGTAAGGCTGGCGTTCAACTTGCGAATGATGGAAGAAAACGCACGCCCCTACACAAGAAGAGTCAACTTTGATCAAAGGTTGGACCAAGTCCTCATGGACATATGTGTGGAAGGAGCTCAATGGATGATTGACTCAAAAGGCAAACCAGTTCAACTGAGAAGATTGGACCTTAAGCTTGTAGCTAGAGGATGGTTAGAGTTCATTCAATGCTCAATCATTCCCACTAGCAATCGGTCTGAAGTTACTGTAGACCGGGCCATCATGATCCATAGTATCATGATTGGGGAGGAAGTAGAAGTTCATGAGATTATACCTTAAGAACTCTACAAGGTGGCTGACAAGTCCTCCACTATGGCAAGGTTGGCCTTTCCTCACCTCATTTGCCATCTATGCAATTCGGCTGCGATTGACATAGAGGGAGATATCCTCATTGATGAGGACAAGCCCATCACTAAGAAAAGGATGGAGCAAACAAGAGAGCCTATTCATGGATCTCAAGGGACGCATGAAGAAGCTCATCACCAAGAACACCAAGAAATACCTCAAGGGATGCACTTTCCTCCACAGAATTTTTGGGAGCAAATCAACACCTCCCTAGGAGAACTGAGTTCCAACATGGGACAACTAAGGGTGGAACATCAAGAGCAGGACGCATGAAGAAGCTCATCACCAAGAAATCCCTGAGATACCTCAAGGGATGCACTTTCCTCCACAGAATTTTTGGGAGCAAATCAACACCTCCCTAGGAGAACTGAGTTCCAACATGGGACAACTAAGGGTGGAACATCAAGAGCACTCCATCATCCTCCATGAAATTAGAGAAGATCAAAAAGCAATGAGGGAGGAGCAACAAAGACAAGGAAGAGACATAGAAGAGCTCAAGGACATAATTGGTTCCTCAAGAAGAAAACGCCACCATCACTAAGGTGGACTCATTCCTTGTTCTTAAATTTTCTGTTTTTTGTTTTTTTTTGTGTTAAATGTTTATTTATGTTTGTGTCTTATTACATGATCATTAGTATTTAAGTGTCTATGCCTTAAATTTAGTGAATATGAATCCATCACCTCTCTTGAATGAAAAATGTTTTAATTATAAAAGAACAAGAAGTACATGGTTTCGAATTCATCCTTGAAACTAGTTTAATTATTTTGATGTGGTGATAATAGTTTTTGTTTTCTGAATGAATGCTTGAACAGTGCATATGTCTTTTGAGGTTGTTGTTTATGAATGTTAAATATGTTGGCTCTTGAAAGAATGATGAACAGGAGACATGTTATTTGATAATATGAAAAATCATAAAAATGATTCTTGAAGCAAGAAAAAGCAGTGAATATAAAGCTTGCAAAAAAAAAGGCGAAAAAAAAAGAGAAAAAGCAAGCAGAAAAAGCCAGTAGCCCTTAAAACCAAAAGGCAAGGGTAAATAAAAAGGATCCAAGGCTTTGAGTATCAGTGGATAGGAGGGCCTAAAGGAATAAAATCCTGGCCTAAGCGGCTAAACCAAGCTGTCCCTAACCATGTGCTTGTGGCGTGAAGGTGTCAAGTGAAAACTTGAGACTGAACGGTTAAAGTCAAGGTCCAAAGCAAAAAAAAAAAGTGTGCTTAAGAACCCTGGACACCTCTAATTGGGGACTTTAGCAAAGCTGAGTCACAATTTGAAAAGGTTCACCCAGTTATGTGTCTGTGGCATTTATGTATCCAGTGGTAATACTGGAAATGAGGGACCTGAGCAAAAATCACATTCAGAGGTTGAAGAAGGACTGCAGATGCTGTTGGATTCTGACCTCCCTGCACTCAAAGTAGATTTTCTGGAGCTAACAAACTCCAAATGGCGCGCTTTCAATTGCGTTGGAAAGTAGACATCCAGGGCTTTCCAGCAATATATAATAGTTCATACTTTGCTCGAGTTTAGATGACGCAAACTGGAGTTGAACGCCAGTTACATGTTGTAGTCTGGCGTCCAGCGCCAGAAACAGGTTGCAAAGTGGAGTTAAACGCCAGAAACAGGTTACAAACTGGCGTTCAATTCCAAGAAAGACCTCTACACGTGTAAAGCTCAATGCTCAGCCCAAGCACACACCATGTGGGCCCCGGAAGTGGATTTCTGCATCCTTTACTCATTTCTGTAAACCCTAGTAACTAGTTTAGTATAAATAGGACTTTTTACTATTGTATTTACATCTTCGGATCATCTTTGATTAGTTTTATGCTATCTTAGACTTTCATGGGGGCTGGCCATTCGGCCATGCTTGGACCATTAGCACTTATGTATTTTCAAACGTTAGAGTTTCTACACTCCATAGATTAAGGTGTGGAGCTCTGCTGTTCCTCATGAATTAATACAAAGTACTACTGTTTTTCTATTTAATTTAAGCTTATTCCTATTCTAAGATATCCTTTCGCACCCAAGAACATGATGAACGTGATGATTATGTGATGCTCATCATCATTCTCACCTATGAACGCGTGCCTGACAAACACTTCCATTCTACATGCAAACAATCTAGAATGAGTATCTCTTGGATATCTAATACAGAGGACCGAGTCCGAGATATTGAAATCTTCGTGGTATAAGTTAGAACCCATGGATGGCCATTCCTGAGATCCGGAAAGTCTAAACCTTGTCTGTGGTATTCTGAATAGGATCCGGGAAGGGATGGCTGTGACGAACTTCAAACTCGCAAGTACTGGGCGTAGTGACAGACACAAAAGGAGGGTGAATCCTATTCCAGTATGATCGAGAACCTCCAGATGATTAGCCATGAAGTGACAGCGCATCAAACCATTTTCACAGAGAGGATGGGAAGTAGCCATTGACAACGGTGATGCCCTACATACAACTTGCCATGGAAAGGAGTAGGAAGGATTGGATGAAGACAGCAGGAAAGCAGAGGTTCAGAGGGACGAAAGCATCTCTATACGCTTATCTGAAATTCTCACCAATGAATTACATAAGTACCACTATCCTATTTTATATTTTATTTATTTTCATCCACTATAATTTCTTAAAACAATTTAATCCGCCTGACTGAGATTTACAAGATGACCATAGCTTGCTTCATACCAACAATCTCCGTGGGATTCGACCCTTACTCACGTAAGGTATTACTTGGACGACCCAGTGCACTTGCTGGTCAGTTGTGCGAAGTTGTGACAAAGAATTAAGATTATGAACGTGCGTATAAAGTTTTCAGTGCCGTTACCAAGGAATGGAACCGTCACGATTTCTGCGCACCAAGCCCTCGCCTATGTTCTCTTTGCTTTGCTATCTTTATTGTAGGCTTAATTTTCCTTCTTTTTCTTTCCTTTTAGGTTGGCCACCAAGAAGGGAGAAAAGGAAAAGCTTTTAAATAGGGCAACAAACAAGTCTACCCGCACAACCTTTTGAAGGAGCTCATCAATTGTAGCAACCCATCCACATTGCTCTTTTTTGCATGCACCGAGGACGGTGCAATCTTTAAGTGTGGGGAGGTCATTTGACCGATCTCCATGGGTAAAAAATTTCTTTTTTTTCAACACTAATGTTAGCTAGTTATTGCATTGCATGATAGGTTGCATGTTAGCTAGAATTTGTACATTTTTTTACCACTTCTTTCTTATTAGGACTACTTGGTTAGGATGATGATTTCTTTTCCAAGAAATTGTTTTAGGGCACCCTACCGATTTGAAAAATTTTTGTTGAACTTGCTTGAAAGAATTTATTTTGGAATATGGTTTTTGAGCTAAGAACACAAGCTTGTGAGTTTTGAGCCTAATTGCGTGGTTACATTTTATAACTACTTATTTCCATTCTTGTGTGTATTATTCTCTTTCTATGATTGTGATCTTTGATTTGTTTAATTTTTTATGTCTATTATTTTGTGTATTCATGCATTTATATGATTGAGGCCATCATTTTATTAGCTCACTTACCCAAATAGCCTACCTTTTATCTTCCATTGTTAGCCAATTTAAGCCTACGATTAACCCACTTTGTTCTTCAATTTAGCACATTACAAGCCTTAAAGCGAAAAACAATAAATGTCCTTTATTTGGATCTTTGATTAGCTTAGGCTAGTGAGTGTGAGTATCATTCAAGTGTGGAAAAACTTAGGACATTGGTTGGGATAAAAGGGTATTTTTGTTTTCTATTTCTCTATTTGGGAATTGGGTCCATACTTATGTGTTAATTATATGTAAAACCATATGCATTGATACTTTTGTATATACTTTATTGCAAAAAAAAAGGAAAAAAATGAAAAAAATAAAAAGAAAGAAAAAAAAAGAAAATATATGTAGATATCAAAAAGAAAAAAAAAATAGAAAGAAAAAAAGAAAGAAAAAGAAAAAGAAATAAAAAAGGGGACAAAATGCCCCAAAGTGAAGCTCAGTAAGATCAATGCATAAGTGTTGTGAAATGAAAAAGAAAAGGCATGAGTATGTGAAAAAGTGAAAAAAAAAAAGATAGTTAGGTTTGTTTAGAATTGTATAGGTTGCTATATAGGTTAGGTGGGAAGCTTAGATAATCAAAGATTCAAATTTCAAGTCCACTTGACCAAATATGCATCCTTACCTTGACCCTAGCCCCATTACAACCTATGAAAAAGTCCTCATGATAGTTGTATGCATGCATGAAATAAATGTTGATTGTTAGATGAAAAAAAAATCTTGAAAAGCATGATTAGGAGAAAATTGAGAGAATCGACCCTACATACTTGAGCGACTAGAGTGCAAACACTTCCGGTGAGGGTTCGATGCTCAATTCCTTGATTCCCGGCTTTCATGAGCGTTCTTCTTGCAAGTCTACTTGAACTTCATTTTTATACATGAATTGGTAGGATTCATGAGTTGTCATATGACCTTAGCCCTACCCGTTTATACATACTCTTGGAGGATTAATTTATTTTTAACCAAGTAGGTAGAATCATTTGCATTTAGTTGCATTCATAATAGATAGATGCATTTAGGTCATTTGCATTGAATAAATGTCATACCCCTTGCTTCATTCTTAGTTTAAGCATGAGGACATGCTTGGTTTAAGTGTGGAGAGGATGATAAACCCTATTTGTAGGGTTTATCTGTGTTGAATTTAGAGGGTTTTATCATCTTTTTCCACATTTATTCAATGAAATAGCATGGTTTTATAACTTCTCCTTTAATTTTGCTTAAGAGTGAAAACATGCTTTCTAGGTCTTAAGATAGCTAAATTTAATTCACCTTGATTCCATTAGGTGCCTTGATATGTTTGTTAAGTGATTTCAGGTTTAGGAGACAAAGATTGGATCAAGGGAATGAAGGAAAAGCATGTAAAAATGGAGAAATCATGAAGAAATGAAGGAATCGCAAAAGCTGTCAAGCCGACTTCTTCGCACTTAATTGACCATAACTTGAGCTACAGAAGTCCAAATGATGCGGTTTTAGTTGCTTTGGAAAGCTAACATCCGGAGCTTCGAAATGATATAAGATTTTCCATAGTTGCACCACGCATAAGGGTGCACACGTGCATGGTACGCGTACGCACCGATGGTTGCACATGGTTCACTTAATGCAATTCGTGGCCAGCGATTTTAGAAGCCTTGTGGGCCCAATATAACTCATTTCTGATGATATTTAACCCAAGGAATGAAGGGGGATGAGGCATCTAGTTAGTTAGTGAGTTTTATTTTAGTTTTATCATGCTTTAGTTAGTTTCTAGAGAGAGAGGCTCTCTCTTCTCTCTAGAATTAGGAGTAGGTTAGATCTAGATTAGGAAATTCTTAGATCTAGGTTAATTTCATGCTTTGATTTACTTTTCCTTCTGCAATTCTTCTTCTTCTACATCTCTTCTCTCTATTTTAGCATTTAATTCTTGTAATTCTCTACTTTTATGTTGATGCACTTTTGTTCTTTCCATTTTCCTTTAATGCAATTTATGATTCATGTTCCTTTATTGTTGATTTGATTTGTTGTTGTTTAATTCCTTGCAATTGAGTAGTGTAGATTTACTTTCCTTGAAATTTTACTATGTTTTCCTTTTATGCCTTCCAAGTGTTTGATGAAATGCTTGGTTGGATTTTAGAGTAGAATTTTATGCTCTTGGCTTAGGAAGGTAACTTAGGAACTCTTGAGTTACTAATGTCCAAGTGATTGTCGATTGGGAGCCATTAACGCTAGATCTCACTAATTGATTTGGTGTAGAACTAGGACTTATGGATTTGGATTGACATAGCTCATTTGACTTTCCTTTATTAGTTAGAGGATGACTTAATGGGTTTGATCCTTGCCAATTCTCATGTTATGGTTAGTGATAAGGATAGAGATCCTTGACTACCAAACCTTGCCAAGACCTTTGTTAGTTGTTAGTTTATTTTTATTGCCATTTACATTTCATGCCTATTATCCCAAAAACCCCAAAACATACTCCATAACCAATAACAAGAACACTTTATTGCAATTCTTAGGGAGAATGACCCGAGGTTCAATACTTCGGTTTATAAATTTAGGGGTTTGTACTTGTGATAAACAATTTTTTTGTATGAAAGGATTGTTGATTGGTTTAGAAACTATACTTTACAACGAGAATTTATTGTGAATTCTAAGCCACACAAAAGTCCCAATCACCAGGTGCTAACAAAAGAGTGAAGTGCTATCATATAGAAGAAACCCCCTCAAAAGATGAAGGACCCTAGAAGCCTTCAAATCCCATGCATCATAGGAGATATTAGTATCGAAAAGGCACTATGTGACCTGGGAGCACGTATAAACCTAATGTCTTTATCCATGATGAAGAGAATGATGATTGAAGAAGCTAAACCAACAAGAATGGCACTCCAACTAGCAGACAGAACATTCAAGTTTTCCCTTGGAGTAGTGGAAGACTTGTTAGTTAAAGTGGGAGACTTCATCTTCCCAGCATATTTTGTGGTGCTTGACTTGGAAGAAGAAGCTAATACATCAATCATATAGGGAGACAATTTCTAGCAATAGCAGGAGCAATCATTGATGTACAAAAAGGAGAATTAGTCTTCAGGCTACATGAGAAAAAGATGGTGTTCAATGTATTCACTGTTATGAGTTACCCAAAGGAGCCTCTTGGAGAGTGTATGATGGTGGATGCAATGGAATTATTGGTCTAAGGAGTGTTAGAAGAAGAAAAGCTTGAGGAAGTGATAGAGGAAAATCAACAAGTCTGCAGTGTAACTCCACAAGAGGACATGGAGAGCTCAATCATGCTGGACAAAATCAAAGAGAAGGATGAAGCACCCAAACTGGAATTAAAGGCACTACCCCCCAACCTGAAGTATGCTTACTTAGGGGGTACTGACACTTACCCAATGATAATAAACTAAACCTTGAGTGAAGAACAAGAGAAGGAATTAATTGAGGTGCTGAAACAATATAATGATACCATTAGATAGACTCTCTCTGACTTAAAAGGGATAAGCCTCTCAATGTGCATGCACAAGATCCTCCTTGAGGAGGATGCCAAGCCCACAATCCAGCCACAAAAAAGGTTGAATCCATCAATGAAGGAAGTTGTACAGAAGGAAGTGCTAAAGTTATGGCATGCAGGGGTGATTTACCCTATTTCAGATAGTCTTTAGGTGAGCCCTGTTCAAGTAGTACCCAAGAAGGGAGGCATCACAGTAGTGCCAAATGAAAGGAATGAGTTGATTCCTAACAGAATAGTCACTGAGTTGATGTATGTGTAAAGACTACAGAAAGCTTAATGATGCCACAATGAAGGTTCACATTCCACTCCCCTTCATGGACCAAATGTTGGAGAGGCTTGCTGATAAGCGGATAATTTATACGCTTTTTGGCATTATTTTTAGTATGTTTTTAGTATATTTTATTAGTTTTTAAATAAAAATCACATTTCTGGACTTTACTACGAGTTTGTGTGTTTTACTATGATTTCAGGTATTTTCTGGCTGAAATTGAGGGACCTGAGCAAAAATCTGATTCAGAGGCTAAAAAAGGACTGCAGATGCTGTTGGATTCTGACCTCCCTGCACTCAAAGTAAATTTTCTGGAGTTACAGAAGCCCAATTGGCGCGCTCTCAATTGAGTTGAAAAGTAGACATCCTGGGCTTTCCAGCAATATATAATAGTCTATAATTTTTCCGATATTTGATGGCCCAAACCGACATTTCAAGTCAGCATAAAAATTCTAGCGTCAAAACGCCAGAACTGGCATAAAAGCTGGAGTTAAACGCCCAAACTGGCACCCAAGCTAACATTTAACTCCAAGAAAAGTCTCTACATGTGGAAGCTTCAATGCTCAGCCCAAGCACACACCAAGTAGGCCCGGAAGTGGATTTCGGCATTAATTACTCATTTCTGTAAAACCTAGGTCACTAGTTTATTATAAAAACCACTCTTAGTGATTCATTTTGGTATCTCATGACATTTTTCCCATTTTACATTGTATCTCTACGGCATGAGTCTCTAAACTCCCTGGTTGGGGGTGCGGAGCTCTGCTGTGTTTCGATGGATTAATGCAATTACTACTGTTTTCCATTCAATCACACTTGTTTCTATTCTAAGATATTCACTCGCACTTCAACCTGATGAATGTGATGATCCGTGACACTCATCATCATTCTCACCTATGAACGCGTGCCTGACAACCACCTCCGTTCTATCTGCAATAGCTTGAGTGTATATCTCTTGGGTTTCTAATCTAAGATTAGAACCTTCGTGGTATAGACTAGAATTATTGGCGGCCATTCCTGAGATCCAAAAAGTCTAAACCTTGTCTGTGATATTCCGAGTAGGATCGGGGAAGGGATGACTGTGACGAGCTTCAAACTCACAAGTGCTGGGCATAGTGACAGACGTAAAAGGATCAATGGATCCTATTCCAACATGAGTGAGAACCGACAGATGATTAGCCGTGCGGTGACAGCGTATTTGAAACATTTTCACTTAGAGGACGGATGGTAGTCATTGACAACAGTGATCCACCAACATACAGCTTGCCATGGAAGGAGCCTTGCATGTGTGAAGAAGAAGACAGTAGGAAAGCAGAGATTCAGAAGACAGAGCATCTCCAAAACCTCAACCTGTTCTCCATTAGTGCATAACAAGTATTTATTTTATGTTCTTTTACTTTTTACAATTAAAACTAAGAATCATTACTGATATCCTGACTAAGAATTACAAGATAACCATAGGTTGCTTCAAGCCGACAATCTCCGTGGGATCGACCCTTACTCACGTAAGGTATTACTTGGACGACCCAGTGCACTTGCTGGTTAGTTGTGCAGAATTACAAAAGTGTGATTGTAATTTCGAGCACCACTTGTTGGGCATGAGTACTATTATTTCTTGGACGGATATTCAGGCTACAACCAGATTGTAGTGGACCCTAAGGACCAAGAAAAGACATCTTTTACCTGCCCATATAGTGTTTTTGCATACAGGCGCATACCCTTTGGATTGTGCAACACACCTGCCACATTCCAAAGATGCATGCTGTCAATTTTTTTTTGACGTGATAGAGAAGTTCATAGAAGTCTTCATGGATGATTTTTTAGTGTTTGGTGACTCCTTTCCTAATTGCTTACTGGTGAATGAACAAAACCATAGGCTAGAAAATCTTTGATTGGCGTTGTAAGTATAGTTCCAAGCCAACAAGTAATGCTCAAACCAAATGTTAATTTCAATACAAAATATATAAACTGAGAGTAATTCAACCTCGGGTCGTTCTCCCTAGGAATGCAAATGAAATGTTACACTTTCGGTTGTTAAGAAGACAAAAGGGGATTTTGAAATAAAAAAATGAAAGATTAAAAGAACTAAGCAATAAAAGAATCAAGAGATGATCAAAATTGTATTCAATGCAATTAAAGAGAAGATGAGATCCAACTAGTGAAAATGCTATAAATGCATAAAATGCCTTGACTTGGGAATGAGAGTTTAAGAATCCTATCATTGCCACAACCACAACTATGGTAATCATCATGAGTCAATCTCGCCTAGTTGACCCCAAACATCGAGGACTAAGTCAAGCAAGCATAATTGACCTTAATCCATAAGTTCTAACCAACTTACCAAACTTGTTGATAAAAGGCTAGCGTCAATGGAAACAAGAGTCAACTAACTACCAAAGAATTACCACTAAATGTCAGACATTATGACTCTAGTATCCTAGAAACTCAAACCACAAGCCAAGGTGGGAAAATTTACTCAAAATCTAAAGTTGGCATTTTCACAAACACCATGTGTGCATGAAAGTAAAACATGAAAAATTGTAAGGTAAAATGTAAAACTATAACCAACTATCAACAAAACCAAATATAAACAAGCAATAAAACATAAAGGAAGCATGAAACATAAAATTCATTAATCAAAAAATCAAGAAACACAAAATTGCCAATATGAACAAAGTAACTTGAACCAAAGAAAATGAAAGTAAAAGTGCTATAATTAAAGATGAAATTGAAAGTACTTACAATTAAAGAAACAAAATCCAAAATCAAAACTTGCTATAAAATGCTACAATGGAAATTAAAATGAAACCCTAAGAGAGCAATATTACACTACTCATACTCCTATTCCTAATTCTATGAAAAACTATCTAAGTGAGCTCTCCCATGCATATGTGTTGATTCTCCTTGATATAGCACCCCAATTCAGCATCTAAGCCGTCCAAAATGGCCCAAAAGGCCTCAGAAAATACGCTGCACGTGTTTCATTAATGAAATCACGTGTTGGGTCCTGTGCAGACGCACAGGTGGTTGTGCACACGCACACTTTGCTCTGTGTGCTTTTCCTTGTTTTCTTCATGTTTTCTCCCTTGTACATGCTTTCTTCCACTTTTGGCTATCTATTCTTGCCTCAAAGGCCTGAAATCACTCAACAAATCTGTCATGGCATCAAATGGAATAAAAGTGGAATTAAATTGCTCATTTTAAGCACAAAATTACATGTTTTCACATTTAGGATCAAATTGGGGACAAAACATAAAAATATGCTATTTTGGTGCTTAAGTGTGAGTTCTTGTGCTAGAATCTATTCAAATTGAGTCAAAATACATCATCAAATATGGACTCATCAATTCTCTCACACATAAATAATAGATTGTCCTCATGCTAAACCAACAAGGAGAATGATCAAAAAGGGGTAACCAACTTATTAAATGCAACTACCTATATGCATGCAAGTATGTATATACTATATACTATCTATACCTATATATCTATCTATAGTTGCCTATGAAGTTGGTGAAAACAAATAATCAAATTCCCAAGCAAGTATAGACAAATAGGGCAAAGCGAGAAAATAATCCAATGCAATAAAAAATCTAAAGAATTGATTCAACTCATCAAAATGAAGCAACTTGCAAGAATACATGATAAGAAGTATAGAAACATAGAGTTGAGTAATTGAACCCTCACTAGGTGTGTATACACTCTAATCACTCGGTGTCTAAGGGTTTCAATCACTCAAGTCTCTCCTAATTATGCTTTCAAGGATTTGCTTTCCATCTAACAATCAACAACAAGTGAGGTGTGAATAGAATTTATCATGAGGACTTCATCGGGTTGTAATGGGGTTAGGGTAATGGTGGGATAGATATGGCCAAGTGGACTAAAATGATTGAATCCTTGATTAGTTTAAGTATCCAACTCAACCTATATCAACCAAATCAAAACAATATGCAATTCTAACCTTCCATCAATTTTTTTTCACAAACACTCATGTATGATTTATCATTCACATCACATATGCATTTTTTTATTCATTTTTCTTTTATTTGAGATAACTTTCATCCCCTTTTTATGATGATGATGTTCTTTTTTAAAGTAAAAGTAAAACACATATGGCTTTAGTAGTTCATACATGATTGTTCCCATTTTCCAAAATTTTCAATGAAATACCCAAATTAAACATTTTCATATACTACCAATGTTTCCCAAAATTTCTCCACACTTAAATGAAACACACTCCTCAACCTAAGCTAATCAAGGATACAATCCAAGGTAAGTTCATGGTTTTCCACTTAAGATTATAATGTGCTAATGTCAAGAACAATGGGGTAAATAAAGCTCAAAGGGATTAACAATGGTAGATGCAAAAGGTAGACAATATGGGCAAAGTAGGCTTTTATCAAAGGTGGCCTCAATCATGCTCAATGCAATTCAAAACACCAATCATAGGAAATAGAGAATCAAGCAAAACTAAGATTACAATCATAGAAGAGATATATCACACAATGAACAAAATTAGTGGTTAAAATGTGCAACCACTCAATTGATGGTCGAGGAGAAATTTCATCTTTCGAATCTCGATTAATCGAATCTCCAGCTCCCGGCATTATTTCGAGACGTTCCGTATATGAGCCTCTTCAAACAGGACTTATTGCTATTGATTCAATGATCCCTTTATTGTCTCAATTCATCCTATTTCATAAGATCTGGGATGGGATATGGTTCCGAAGGATGAACTGGACAGTTCCAATAGCTCAAAAACTCACAAGGTATTTGTTCTTTACTCTTCTATGTTCCATAAAGAAATCATTCAAGCAAGTTTGAAAATGATTTTCTCAATCAATTCAATAGAATTCCCTTGAAACAAAATTCTTGGAAAATCCTTGTTGTTTTTCACCAAAACATATTTTCTATCTATATGTATGTTGTGATAGATGCAAATTTTTCAAAATTTCCTAGTTGTTTCCCTAATTGTCAACAAGCAAAAAGTAACATGAACAATTAGGATCAAAATAAATAGGCATATGCTATTCACATCATCCAATCACAATCCATATCTATACAATATACCAGGTAAAACAAGATATATATATATATATACCATAATCAAAATGCAATACTAAAGATAACTAGAAGCAAGAAAATATATATATATATCAAAAGTACCAAAAAGTAGCAAAAAGTAAAGTGCTGTTAATATCTACAGAAGCATAATAAAACTGAAAATAAACTAAATAAGAGTGTTCAGGAGAGAATGTTTACACCCAAAATATCATAGATCCTCCCCCACACTTAAATCATGCATGGTCCTCCGTGCTCAAAATAATCAACGCTGGGAGGGGGGTCAACCATGAGAAGCTCCACCGTCTGATGGTGGTGGGTGGTGGTGACGCTGATACACGATGATAGCTCGGGATGTTGTAACGACCCAATTTTCAGTACGCCTAGGACATACCAGAAACTGAGTGCTACCAATTTGTCATCCTATATATTATCTATTATTTATTATATGAGCCTGATTCGTTGTTAAAAGCGTAGTTAGTTAGCGAGGTACTTTTTTTTTTTGAAAATATTTGGATTAATAGACGGAATCATTCATAATCAACTCATAGCTGATAACAGATAAAACAGTTATAAGCAACCACACATAAATACATCACAAGTAGCTAGCAACATTCAGTTATCCAGCCTTTATTAGAGTACAGACCTTTAGTTAGAACACCTCTAGGTATAGCTAGATAATAACTATATACATATACATACATACATACAACATCCCAGGTCTTGACCTGTTCAAGAGGTCCCTAAGCTGGCACCTAGGCTAGCCTAGACTCTAGTGAGGGAAAGTGCGTTCTAAGTCTTCAAAACTCAAGTCAGGTGGAACGTCACCAAAAGATGGAACATTATCTACTATTCTTCTGCACGATCAGACGTTGCCATATGACGTCTCTCTGGTACCTCATCAGGTAGCCACACAACAGGAGTCTCGTACACAGGATTTAGGCTAAAGTGCGCATACGAAGGGGTGCAGACGTTGGCTGGTCTCACAGTATTTACATATAATCAGAGAACGATATTCACCCTAGACTTAGAAGACTATCTAGAGCAGAATCCTCTTCTTGCGAACGGTCGTCAGCGAACTATGGTAAGGTACTCTTACTTCCATCTGAAGGGGGAAGGGAGAGAGAAGTGGTAAGAACTGGGGAGTTCTTAGTAGGGTCGGGGTTATTAGTTACGTTCATTAATTCTATGTTGTTTAGTAGACTATTAGCAGAATACAAGGAAGCAGTAATTAGAAAACACTGATAAGTAGAGAAGATAGAGAAAACAGATAGCGGAACACAAACAGAAGAATACAAGAAAATATCACAAGCGCAGAGAATGGAATACAAACAAGGAAAGCATACATTCATACCACAAACATAACAAAGGAAATGCGCAACCAAGTATGATGCATGTCTAGCCCTAGTGCAGGTAATGAGCTCATCTGTCGGTTACTAACCCGCTCCCGACGTTATCCAGCAACCTCTGTCTGGATAATGCTTTCCTATTGGCTATACCCCTGTGTACAGGAAATAACCCCTCTGCCACCACAGGGTCACCTGCACGCAGGAAATAACACATCTGCCACTAGAGGGATGTACAACGAGACACCTTCTGTATATAGGAAATAACCCCTCTGCTACTACAGAAATGGAACAGGTGGTCACGGTACTTCTGTAGCAGGAAATAACCCCTCTTCCTTACAGAAATAAAATATAGATCTGTACTATAGGAAAGCATTCTCAGTGATCACACCATTATCTATCTGACTGCCTCACTGCAGCAGATGATTATACAAGTATATCTGGAGTTGCCTTAACGCAACAAATGAATAAACACATCTCTTGGGTTGCCTTAAGCAACAAATAAATATCTCTTGGGTTGCCTCAAGCAACAAATCATCACATAATCATTCTTATTATCATCATTCATCATCATTCTCATTATTCATCATCATTTTCACATTCTTATGCAGTACCTCTTTCTTTCTCTGTTCAATCATACTGTACAAACTTTACATCTTTCACTTTTACAACATCTTAATTCAGACCATTTCTCTTTATCACATTACTCTTTTCTCTTTGTCTTTTTACTTTGCTCTGATTACTCTTTTCTCTGTATCTCTTTATTCTGCTCTGGTTACTCTGTTCTCTGGGTTTCTTTACTCTGCTCTGATTTCTGTGTTTAACGTATGTATTTAAAGCTTATGTAAATTTCGGTATGAATAGTTAGTTTGTCCCAAGTGTAGGTTCATTAAGTCTATACTGAAACAGTTTAACTTTTCATATAATACCTAACCCTATTCTTAATTCCAGGACTAACTATGTTGCCCTAGTTCGTTCACTAGTCTCTGTCTGTTTTTCTGTCATTAAAACTTTACAGACTTTTTCTTCGATTTTTATCTTTTCTTCAACATTTTATCTTTTATTTATCTTTGCCTCACTAATATGTTTTTACCACTCCCTAAGTGTTTTATGAAAGTAATTATGAAATTCTGCACTTAAAGTTGTCTTTCTAAAGCTTTTACAGAAAACTGCCTTTTCTGTATTATTTTATTATTTTTATTAAAATATTATTTTTAATTAAATATTATTATTTAATATTTTATTATTTTTTATTATTTTATCATTAAATTTTCGAAAATTAACTTACTTTTACTTTTAACCTTTAAAATTCACTTTTTACCACCCGTAACTTTTAATATTTCTACTTTTACCACCCTAACTTTCAGAAATTACTAAATAACCCCCCAAACACCAAGTTAATTACTTCCTTGCCCTTTTATGAATCAAAAAGCTGTTCTTCATTGTTCTTCATCACACTCAAAGTGTTCTTCATGTTCTTCATAAATTCTTCAGATTCCTTCTCTGTTTTTACCCGTTTTTCAGTCTTTTCAGCAACCGATTTTTACTATAATTCATAATAAATTAGCAGCCACTAAAACCCCATCTTTTCTAAATGATTTCAACACAAATTGAACCTCAATTTAAGCTTAGGGTTTCGTTTTTCCAGCTGCCCAAGAAGATGAACTTTAACGCTTGAATTTCATCAAATTTCATCAAAATTTCACCAAATTTTCACCAAGAATCAATCATATAAGCAACCAGTTTTTAGCTCAGCCAATTTATACAACATTCACACAACTCAAACACAAATAATCAAGATTAATTTTGTGACACCCTACCTGGTTTTGCTACTCCTAATTCGGTTAAACTTTCAGGTGGTCCTTAAGCACTTTTTCCTCCTAAATCACATCAAGAACAACTTTAAATCCAAAAACTCTCAACTGACCAAATCTCACTCAGTATCTTAGAAATAGATATCTCACCTTAGACCTGCTGGAAATTCACGTTTCTTGGCCCTCAAGTCAAGTTAAGCATGATTCCTAAGGAAGAACATCAAGAAAACACATATTTTGCATGGTTTTCCTTGAAAACCGAATTAAAGTGGGAGGGAGACAGCCATCTCACCTTATTTCCATCCTTGATAAGTTACATGGTTATGTAGAGGAAGAAGAGAGGATCATTTTGGTGAAATCGGAGTTTTGATTTGAGTTTTAGTTCAGAAGAAATCAAGCTTTGAAGATTAAGTGTTCATGAAAGTTTCTCTCTTTTCTCTCTTGTTATTTTCGGCCAAAATGATGAAATTAGACAGCCTTGGAGGTCTTGGGGGTGTAAGGTGAGTTGTGATTGGTTGGCTTGGAGGTGGATTAAAATAATATTAAAATATCTCTGGTGTACAACTACTAAAACTAGGTGTATCGCAACACTCGTAAAAACATCTCTAAAAATTATTTTCTGAGCTACTAGCATAAATGACACTAGTAACATATTTATTATGAGAATAGTACATGTATAATGAGGCCTTAGCATTGCAAAATTCATCAGAGAGTGTTGGTGCTAAGCTGCACCAGTAAACCGTAAACCCAGTTAAACCGATTTTCTGTTTTTAACTAAAACTGACCAGGTAACCTTATAACATTATTCAAGAAGCTTCTAATACTAATATAATGATGATATCATCCTATTATCTCTCTTCTCTCATAAATCGAGTCCGGTTCGTCAAACTGAGCCTATTTAGAAAAAAACCAAATCAAAACTTCTAACCGATACGGTTCAAAAACCAGGTTCTTCGTGACCGCGATATCGAGCTTGTCTAAGAAAAGGTTCTAACTTAAAGATGACATAATGACAATGAGGATTGAGATACTTGATGATATATCAAAGGTTTTCCCCTTACTGATCTTCCGGAGAAATCCGTCCTTTCAGAAAAGATTTCGCGTTCTCGAAAACCGGGGTTGTTACATTCTACCCTACTAAAAGAAATTTTGCCCTCAAAATTTCAGTTACCTGAGAATAGATGCGAGTAATCAGCTCTCATCTTATCTTCCAATTCCTAAGTGTGCTCTTCTTCTCCTCTTGGTTCCCATGCTACTTTGACTAAGCGAACAGTCTTGCCTCTTAGCTGCTTATCACTTCTTTCTACGATCTGAACTGGTGATGCTTGATATGTCAAATCATTTTATAATTGTACTGTTTCTGGTTGTGAAACGTGAATATCATCGGGAACATATTTCTTAAGTTGCGAGACATAAAAAAAAACATCATGACATCCCGATACTTTATTGGCAACTGTTGTTGTAGACAAATTCGACCAACAGCAAATACTTATCCCAGCTACTTTGGTTGTCTATCATACATGATCGTAACATGTCTTCTAACGTCTGGATTGTCTGCTCTGATTGTCCGTCTATCTGAGCATAGTATGCTATACTCGTGTGCAATTCTGTTTCCAACGCTTTCTGAAAAGCTCCCCAAAATCTAGTAGTAAACCTCAAAACTTGATCTAAGACAATTTACGAAGGTATCCCATGTAGTCGTATGTTTTCTTGAATATATATTCATGCTAGCCTTTCTAAAGTATAGTCAACTCGAATCGGAAGAAAATGTGTTGATTTTGTTAACCTGTCCACAATCGCCCAAATAGCATCTTGTCCTGTTGAGGTCCTTGGCAATCCCGTGACAAAATCTATAGTGATCTGCTCCTATTTCCATTATGGTATTTCCAAGGGTTGCAGGGTTCCTGATGGTTTCTAGTGTTCCACCTTCACCTTCTGGCAGGTTAAACATTTTGAGACATAATCAGCTACCTCTTTCTTCAAGCCCGGCTACCAGAACATTTGTTTCAAATCCTTGATACATCTTTGTTACTCCATGATGCATAGAAAATATACTTTGATGAGCTTCTGCAAGAATCCTTTGCTGAAAATCTCCAGAGCTAGGCACACAAATTCTGTTCTTATATCTCCAGAGGCTGCTACGATCTAGTCTTACAGCTTCTGGTTCCTCTACTTTCATCCGTCTCAGCATCGTCTTCATTTCTGAATCTTGTGCTTGTGCTTGCTGAATCCTAATCTTAAAATCTGGTGTTATATGCAATTGGGCCAAACGGACTCCACTTGACGTCTAAGTCATAGCCAACTTAAGGTCCTCAAATTCCGCGAGTAACTTTTCTTCCTTTATCATCATCCAAGAGATATTCAAATTCTTCCTGCTCAAAGCATCTGCCACCACGTTCGCTTTTCCTAGGGGATGCACTTTGATAGTTTAGCATATAACTTCCGAGTCCTTAGTATCTGCAATACAGTCCTTAGATGCTTTTCATGCTCTTTTTATGTCTTCGAATAGATGAGAATATCGTCTATGAAGACTACTATGAACTGATCAAGGTACGGACGGAAAATACGATTCATATAATCCATGAAAATCGCAGGAGCATTAGTTAGTCCAAATGACATAACCGTATACTCATAGTGACCATAACGAGTTCTAAATACAGTCTTCGGTATATCTGATTCTTTTACTCAAATCTAGTGATAGCTCGATCGCAAATCAATCTTCGAGAACACAGTTGCACCTTCCAACTGATCGATCAAATCATCTATTCGTGGAAGTGGGTACTTGTTCTTGATAGTGACTTTATTTAACTCTCGGTAATCTACACAAAGTTACATTCCACCATCCTTCTTCTTTACTAGCAACACCGGAGCTCCCCAAGGTGATGCGCTGGGACGAATAAATTTTTTTCCAAGTAGCTCATCCAACTGCTTCTTCAACTCTGCAAGTTCTAGTGGTGACATCCGGTACGGTGCTATGGAAATCGGTTCGATTCCAGGTACAAGTTCAATGCTGAATTCTATCTCTCGCTGACGAGGAAACTCAGGTATGTCGTCCGGGAAAATATCAGGAAATTCCTTCACCACTTGGATTCGTTCTAAGCTTAGTTCACTATCATTCGAGCTAGCCGCTAACAGAACGTACCACTCACAATCACTCCCGTCTAATGCAACTCTTACAGAATTCCAATATAAAGTATGAGACAGAAATGGTTTAATATCTAAACTATCAGACGGAATAACAACAGTTCTTTGATAGCAATCAAGGAAAACATGATACTTAGATAACCAATCTAACCCTAGAATAACTTCTAAACCACATAGAGGTAAACAGATTAGATCATGTATAAAAGTTCTGTTCCTAATAGTGAATGGCACTTGCAGGCACACTAAACTAGTCAAAGTATTTTGGGATGCAGGTGTATGGACAATCAGATCAAAGTTCAACTCAGAGAAATCCTGTCCCAACTCACGAGCAACAGTTAAAGAAACAAAGGAATGCGATGCACCCGAGTCATACAGTACAGTTAGAAATCGATCTTTAACAATACACTGACCTTGGATCAGGGCATCTGATTGCATAGCATCATCAGCAGTCATGGCAAACACTCGACCTTGTTGCTGGGTTTGCGCTAGATTCTGAAAAAACTTTCATGGGTACATCCTAGCTGTGTGTCCAGATTCCTCACAAGTAAAATAAGCGTTCGTTCGTTACAGCATCCAAATATAACATAACCATAACCATGGAGATCATAACAGCTATGAGGATAGCTGTGCCTCGCATCGATTCATCATTCGGAACTCGATTAAACTATGTCTATTCGTAGTCATTAAGGTCCTATCTTCACCAAACAATCAACATTAAGGTGATCAGTCTTAATATTTCAAGTAAGGCACGAATATTCCCAAAATGAGCACTCACAAACATTCATGCCAAATGTATCTTGAGGATACCCTAACAGCATGAGACACACAAGCAGAGTATGCAATGAAGCATAGTCAGTCCACTCCCCAGGCTCTACCGGGAACGAACTGCTCTGATACCAAATTGTAACGACCCAATTTTCAGTACGCCTAGGACATACCAGAAACTGAGTGCTACCAATTTGTCATCCTATATATTATCTATTATTTATTATATGAGCCTGATTCGTTGTTAAAAGCGTAGTTAGTTAGCGAGGTACTTTTTTTTTTTTGAAAACATTTGGATTAATAGACGGAATCATTCATAATCAACTCATAGCTGATAACAGATTAAATAGTTATAAGCAACCACACATAAATACATCACAAGTAGCTAGCAACATTCAGTTATCGAGCCTTTATTAGAGTATAGACCTTTAGTTAGAACACCTCTAGGTATAGCTAGATAATAACTATATACATATACATACATACATACATCATCCCAGGTCCTGACCTGTTCAAGAGGTCCCTAAGCTGGCACCTAGGCTAGCCTAGACTCTATACTCGCCTAGTTCCTCTAAACTACTAAAGTGAGGGAAAGTGCGTTCTAAGTCTTCAAAACTCAAGTCAGGTGGAGCGTCACCAAAAGATGGAACATTATCTACTATTCCTCTGCACGATCAGACGTTGCCATATGACGTCTCTTTGGTACCTCATCAGGTAGCCACACAACAGGAGTCTCGTACACAGGATTTAGGCTAAAGTGCGCATACGAAGGGGTGCAGACGTTGGCTGGTCTCACAGTATTTGCATATAATCAGAGAATGATATTCACCCTAGACTCAGAAGACTATCTAGAGCAGAATCCTCTTCTTGCGAACGGTCATCAGCGAACTTTGGTAAGGTACTCTTACTTCCATCTGAAGGGGAAAGGGAGAGAGAAGGGGTAAGAACTGGGGAGTTCTTAGTATGGTCGGGGTTATTAGTTACTTTCATTAATTCTATGTTGTTTAGTAGACTATTAGCAGAATACAAGGAAGCAGTAATTAGAAAACACTGATAAGTAGAGAAGATAGAGAAAACAGATAGCAGAACACAAACAGAAGAATACAAGAAAATATCACAAGCGCAGAGAATGGAATACAAACAAGGAAAGCATACATTCATACCACAAACATAACAAAGGAAATGTGCAACCAAGTATGATGCATGTCTAGCCCTAGTGCAGGTAATGAGCTCATCTGTCGGTTACTAACCCGCTCCCAACGTTATCCAGCAACCTCTGTCTGGATAAGGCTTTCCTATTGGCTATACCCCTGTGTACAGGAAATAACCCCTCTGCCACCACAGGGTCCACTGCACGCAGGAAATAACACATCTGCCACTGCAGGGATGTACACCGAGACACCTTCTGTATACAGGAAATAACCCCTCTGCCTTACAGAAATAAAATATAGATCTGTACCATAGGAAAGCATTCTCAGTGATCACACCATTATCTATTTGACTGCCTCACTGCAGCAGATGATCATACAAGTATATCTTGAGTTGCCTTAACGCAACAAATGAATAAACACATCTCTTGGGTTGCCTCAAGCAACAAATAAATATCTCTTGGGTTGCCTCAAGCAACAAATCATCACATAATCATTCTCATTATCATCATTCATCATCATTTTCACATTCTTATGCAGTACCTCTTTCTTTCTCTGTTCAATCATACTGTACAAACTTTACATCTTTCACTTTTACATCTTAATTCAAACCATTTCTCTTTATCACATTACTCTTTTTTCTTTGTCTTTTTACTTTGCTCTGATTACTCTTTTCTCTGTATCTCTTTATTCTGCTCTGGTTACTCTGTTCTTTGTGTTTCTTTACTCTGCTCTGATTTCTCTGTTTAACGTATGTATTTAAAGCTTATATAAATTTCGGTATGAATAGTTAGTCTGTCCCAAGTGTAGGTTCATTAAGTCTATACTGAAACAGTTTAACTTTTCATATAATACCTAACCCTATTCACAATTCTAGGACTAACTATGTTGTCCTAGTTCGTTCACTAGTCTCTGTCTGTTTTTCTGTCATTAAAACTTTACAGACTTTTTCTTCG
>NC_029794.2:66746126-66752732 GCF_000816755.2 Arachis ipaensis
TCCCCCAAACACCAAGTTAATTACTTCCTTGCCCTTTTATGAATCAAAAAGGTGTTATTCATTGTTCTTCATCACACTCAAAGTGTTCTTCATGTTCTTCATAAATTCTTCAGATTCCTTCTCTGTTTTTACTCGTTTTTCAGTCTTTTCAGCAACCGATTTTTACTATAATTCATAATAAATTAGCAGCCACTAAAACCCCATCTTTTCTACATAATTTCAACACAAATTGAACCTCAATTTAAGCTTAGGGTTTCGTTTTTCCAGCTGCCGAAGAACATGAACTTTAGCGCTTGAATTTCATCAAATTTCATCAAAATTTCACCAAATTTTCACCAAGAATCAATCATATAAGCAACCAATTTTTAGCTCAGCCAATTTATACAACATTAACACAACTCAAACACAAATAATCAAGATTAATTTCATGACACCCTACCTGGATTTGCTGCTCCTAATTCGGTTAAACTTTCAGGTGGTCCTTAAGCACTTTTTCCTCCTAAATCACATCAAGAACAACTTTAAATCCAAAAACTCTCAACTGACCAAATCTCACTCAGTATCTTAGGAAGATATATCTCACCTTAGACCTACTGGAAATTCATGTTTCTTGGCCCTTAAGTCAAGTTAAGCATGATTCCTAAGGAAGAACATCAAGAAAACACATATTTTGCATGGTTTTCCTTGAAAACCGAAATGAAGTGAGAGGGAGACAGCCATCTCACCTTATTTCCATCCTTGTTAAGTTACATGGTTATGTAGAGGAAGAAGAGAGGATCATTTTGGTGAAAACGGAGTTTTGATTTGAGTTTTAGTTCAAAAGAAATCAAGCTTTGAAGATTAAGTCTTCATGAAAGTTTCTCTCTTTTCTCTCTTGTTATTTTCGGCCAAAATGATGAAATGAGACAGCCTTGGAGGTCTTGGGGGTGTAAGGTGAGTTGTGATTGGTTGGCTTGGAGGTGGATTAAAATAATATTAAAATATCTCTGGTGTACAACTACTAAAACTAGGTGTATCGGAACACTCGTAAAAACATCTCTAAAAATTATTTTCTGAGCTACTAGCATAAATGACACTAGTAACATATTTATTATGAGAATAGTACATGTATAATGAGGCCTTAGCATTGCAAAATTCATCAGAGAGTGTTGGTGCTAAGCTGCACCAGTAAACCGTAAACCCAGTTAAACTGATTTTCTGTTTTTAACAAAAACAGACCAGGTAACCTTATAATATCATTCAAGCATGTTCTAATACTAATATAATGATAATATCATCCTATTATCTCTCTTCTCTCATAAATCGAGTCCGGTTCTTCAAACTGAGACTATTTACAAAAAAACCAAATCAAAACTTCTAACCGATACGGTTCAAAAACCAAGTTCCTCGTGACCGCATTATCGAGCTTGTCTCAGAAAAGGTTCTAAATTAAAGATGACATAATGACAATGAGGACTGAGATACTTGATGATATATCAAAGGTTTTTCCCTTACTGATCTTCTGGAGAAATCCGTACTTTCAGAAAAGATTTCGCGTTCTCGAAAACCGGGGTTGTTACATTCTACCCTACTAAAAGAAATTTTGCCCTCAAAATTTCAGTTACCTGAGAATAGATGCGAGTAATCAGCTCTCATCTTATCTTCCGATTCCCAAGTGTGCTCTTCTTCTCCTCTTGGTTCCCATGCTACTTTGACTAAGCGAACAGTCTTGCCTCTTAGCTGCTTATCACTTCTTTCTACGATCTGAACTGGTGATGCTTGATATGTCAAATCATTTTATAACTGTACTGTTTCTGGTTGTGAAACGTGAATATCATCGGGAACATATTTCTTAAGTTGCGAGACATAAAAAAAAACATCATGAAGGTTTGATAAATAAGGAGGAAGGGCTATTTGATAAGCTACTAGACCGACTCTTTTAAGTATTTGGAAAAGTTCTATGTATCGTGGGTTAAGCTTTTTAGTCTTAAGGGCTCTACCTATTCCAGTAATCGAAGTTACTTCTAGAAAGACATGATCTCCCTCACTAAACTCTAAGGGTCTACATCTATTATCGGCATAGCTCTTTTGTCGGCCTTGTGTTGTCTGGATCTTTCGACGAATCTCCTTTATCTTCTCAGTAGTTTCTTACACTAAGTTTGGACCTAAGACACTAGCTTCCCCATCATCATTCCAACACAATGGTGTCTGACATCTCCTTCCGTAGAGAGCTTCATATGGTGCCATCCCGATACTTTATTGGCAACTGTTGTTGTAGACAAATTCGACCAACAGCAAATACTTATCCAAGCTGCTTTGGTTGTCTATCATACATGATCGTAAAATGTCTTCTAACGTCTGGATTGTCTGCTCTGATTGTCCGTCTATCTGAGGATAGTATGCTATACTCGTGTGCAATTCTGTTTCCAACGCTTTCTGAAAAGCTCCCCAAAATCTAGTAGTAAACCTCAAAACTTGATCTAAGACAATTTACGAAGGTATCCCATGTAGTCGTATGTTTTCTTAAATATATATTCATGCTAGCCTTTCTAAAGTATAGTCAACTCGAATCAGAAGAAAATGTGTTGATTCTGTTAACCTGTCCACAATCGCCCAAATAGCATCGTGTCCTGTTGAGGTCCTTGGCAATCCCGTGACAAAATCCATAGTGATCTGCTCCTATTTCCATTATGGTATTTCCAAGGGTTGCAGGGTTCCTGATGGTTTCTAGTGTTCCACCTTCACCTTCTGGCAGGTTAAACATTTTGAGACATAATCAGCTACCTCTTTCTTCAAGCCCGGCTACCAGAACATTTGTTTCAAATCCTTGATACATCTTTGTTACTCCATGATGCATAGAAAATATACTTTGATGAGCTTCTACAAGAATCCTTTGCCGCAAATCTCCAGAGCTAGGCACACAAATTCTGTTCTTATATCTCCAGAGGCTGCTACGATCTAGTCTTACAGCTTCTGGTTCCTCTACTTTCATCCGTCTCAGCATCGTCTTCATTTCTGAATCCTGTGCTTGTGCTTGCTGAATTCTAATCTTAAAATCTGGTGTTATATGCAATTGGGCCAAACGGACTCTTTCTGCGGGTCGGGTAGTACTAATACAGGTGCAGTTGTTAACTTTTTCTTAAGCATCTTGAAACTTCTATCACACTAAGCCGTCCAAACGAACGGAACTTCCTTTCGTGTAAGGTAAGTCAGAGGTAAGGCTATCTGTGAAAATTCTTTAATAAACCTCCGGTAATATCCAGCAAGTCCGAGAAAACTCCGAACTTCTGTAACGGTCGTAGGTGGTTCCCATTGCACTACTGCTTTAATTTTTGAAGGATCCACTGTAATTCCTCCCTGTGATATAACATGTCCCAAAAATGCCACCTTCTCTGTCCAGAACTTGCACTTTGATAGTTTAGCATATAACTTCCGAGTCCTTAGTATCTGCAATACAGTCCTTAGATGCTTTTCATGCTCTCTTTCTGTCTTCGAATAGATGAGAATATCGTCTATGAAGACTACTATGAACTGATCAAGGTACGGACGGAAAATACGATTCATGTAATCCATGAAAATCGCAGGAGCATTAGTTAGTCTAAACGACATAACCGTATATTCATAGTGACCATAACGAGTTCTAAATACAGTCTTCGGTATATCTGATTCTTTTACTCGAATCTAGTGATAGCTCGATCACAAATCAATCTTCGAGAACACGGTTGCACCTTCCAACTGATCGATCAAATCATCTATTCGTAGAAGTGGATACTTGTTCTTGATAGTGACTTTATTTAACTATCGGTAATCTACACAAAGTCACATTCCACCATACTTCTTCTTTACTAGCAACACCGGAGCTCCCCAAGGTGATGCGCTGGGACGAATAAATTTTTTTCCAAGTAGCTCATCCAACTGCTTCTTCAACTTTGCAAGTTCTAGTGGTGACATCCGGTACGGTGCTATGGAAATCGGTTCAGTTACAGGTACAAGTTCAATGCTGAATTCTATCTCTCGCTGAGGAGGAAACTCAGGTATGTCATCCGGGAAAATATCAGGAAATTCCTTCACCACTTGGATTCGTTCTAAGCTTAGTTCACTATCAGTCGAGCTAGCCGCTAACAGAACGTACCCCTCACAATCACTCCCGTCTAATGCAACTCTTACAGAATTCCGATATAAAGTATGAGATAGAAATGGTTTAATATCTAAACTATCAGACGGAATAATAACAGTTCTTTCATAGCAATCAAGGAAAACATGATACTTAGATAACCAATCTAACCCTAGAATAACTTCTAAACCACATAGAGGTAAACAGATTAGATCATGTATAAAAGTTCTGTTCCTAATAGTGAATGGTACTTGCAGGCACACTAAACTAGTCAAAGTATTTTGGGATGCAGGTGTTTGGACAATCAGATCAAAGTTCAACTCAGAGAAATCCTGTCCCAACTCACGAGCAACGGTTAAAGAAACAAAGGAATGCGATGCACCCGAGTCATACAGTACAGTTAGAAATCGATCTTTAACAATACACTGACCTTGGATCAGGGCGTCTGATTGCATAGCATCATCAGCAGTCATGGCAAACACTCGACCTTGTTGCTGGGTTTGCACTAGATTCCGAAAAAACTTTCATGGGTACATCCTAGCTGTGTGTCCAGATTCCTCACAAGTAAAATAAGCGTTCGTTCCTTACAGCATCCAAATATAACATAACCAAAACCATGGAGATCATAACAGCTATGAGGATAGCTGTGCCTCGCATCGATTCGTCATTCGGAACTCGATTAAACTATGTCTATTCACAGTCATTAAGGTCCTATCTGCACCAAACAATCAACATTAAGGTGATCATTCTTAATATTTCAAGTAAGGCACGAATATTCCCAAAATGAGCACTCATAGACATTCATGCCAAATGTATCTTGAGGATACCCTAACAGCATGAGACACACAAGCAGAGTATGCAATGAAGCATAGTCAGTCCACTCCCCAGGCTCTACTGGGAACGGAACTGCTCTGATACCAAAAGTGAGGGAAAGTGCGTTCTAAGTCTTCAAAACTCAAGTCAGGTGGAACGTCACCAAAAGATGGAACATTATCTACTATTCCTCTGCACGATCAGACGTTGCCATATGACGTCTCTCTGGTACCTCAACAGGTATCCACACAACAGGAGTCTCGTACACAGGATTTAGGCTAAAGTGCGCATACGAAGGGGTGCAGACGTTGGCTGGTCTCACAGTATTTGCATATAATCAGAGAACGATATTCACCCTAGACTCAGAAGACTATCTAGAGCAGAATCCTCTTCTTGCGAACGGTCGTCAGCGAACTATGGTAAGGTACTCTTACTTCTATTTGAAGGGGGAAGGGAGAGAGAAGGGATAAGAACTGGGGAGTTCTTAGTAGGGTTGGGGTTATTAGTTACGTTCATTAATTCTATGTTGTTTAGCAGACTATTAGCAGAATACAAGGAAGCAGTAATTAGAAAACACGGATAAGTAGAGAAGATAGAGAAAACAGATAGCAGAACACAAACAGAAGAATACAAGAAAATATCACAAGCGCAGAGAATGGAGAAATCATTCTCAGTGATCACACCATTATCTATCTGACTGCCTCACTGTAGCAGATGATCATACAAGTATATCTGGAGTTGCCTTAACGCAACAAATGAATAAACACATCTCTTGGGTTGCCTCAAGCAACAAATCATCACATAATCATTCTCATTATCATCATTCATCATCATTCTCATTATTCATCATCATTTTCACATTCTTATGCAGTACCTCTTTCTTTCTCTGTTCAATCATACTGTACAAACTTTACATCTTTCACTTTTACAACATCTTAATTCAAACCATTTCTCTTTATCACATTACTCTTTTCTCTTTGTCTTTTTACTTTGCTCTGATTACTCTTTTCTCTGTATCTCTTTATTCTGCTCTGGTTACTCTATTCTCTGTGTTTCTTTACTCTGCTCTAATTTTTCTGTTTAACGTATGTATTTAAAGGTTATGTAAATTTCGGTATGAATAGTTAGTCTGTCCCAAGTATAGGTTCATTAAGTCTATACTGAAACAATTTAACTTTTCATATAATACCTAACGTTATTCGCAATTCCAGGACTAACTATGTTGCCCTAGTTAGTTTACTAGTCTCTGTCTGTTTTTCTGTCATTAAAACTTTACAGACTTTTTCTTCGATTTTTATCTTTTCTTCAACTTTTTATCTTTTATTTATCTTTGCCTCACTAATATGTTTTTACCACTCCCTAAGTGTTTTATGAAAGTAATTATGAAATTCTGCGCTTAAAGTTGTCTTTCTAAAGCTTTTACAGAAAACTGCCTTTTCTGTATTATTTTATTATTTTTATTAAAATATTATTTTTAATTAAATATTATTATTTAATATTTTATTATTTTTTATTATTTTATCATTAAATTTTCGAAAATTAACTTACTTTTACTTTTAACCTTTAAAATTTACTTTTTACCACTCGTAACTTTTAATATTTGTACTTTTACCACCCTAACTTTTAGAAATTACTAAATAACCCCCCAAACACCAAATTAATTACTTCCTTGCCCTTTTATGAATCAAAAAGGTGTTCTT
>NC_029794.2:66752824-66787521 GCF_000816755.2 Arachis ipaensis
AATCAATCAAGATTAAATTCGTCAATCCCTACCTGGTTTTGCTGCTCCTAATTCGGTTAAACTTTCAGGTGGTCCTTAAGCATTTTTTCCTCCTAAATCACATCAAGAACAACTTTAAATCCAAAAACTCTCAACTGATCAAATCTCACTCAGTATGTTAGGAAGAGATATCTCTCCTTAGACCTGCTGTAAATTCACGTTTCTTGACCCTCAAGTCAAGTTAAGCATGATTCCTAAGGAAGAACATCAAGAAAACACATATTTTGCATGGTTTTCCTTGAAAACCGAAATGAAGTGAGAGGGAGACAGCCATCTCACCTTATTTCCATCCTTGTTAAGTTACATGGTTATGTAGAGGAAGAAGAGAGGATCATTTTGGTGAAATCGGAGTTTTGATTTGAGTTTTAGTTTAGAAGAAATCAAGCTTTGAAGATTAAGTGTTCATGAAAGTTTCTCTGTTTTCTCTCTTGTTATTTTCGGCCAAAATGATGAAATGAGACAGCCTATGGAGGTCTTGGGGGTGTAAGGTGAGTTGTGATTGGTTGGCTTGGAGGTGGATTAAAATAATATTAAATTATCTCTGGTGTATAACTACTAAAACTAGGTGTATCGGAACACTCGTAAAAACATCTCTAAAAAATATTTTCTGAGCTACTAGCATAAATGACACTAGTAACATATTTATTATGAGAATAGTACATGTATAATGAGGCCTTAGCATTGCAAAATTCATCAGAGAGTGTTGGTGCTAAGCTGCACCAGTAAACCGTAAACCCGGTTAAACCGATTTTCTGTTTTTAACTAAAACTGACCAGGTAACCTTATAATATTATTCAAGAAGCTTCTAATACTAATATAATGATAATATCATCCTATTATCTCTCTTCTCTCATAAATCGAGTCCGGTTCATCAAACTGAGACTATTTACAAAAAAACGAAATCAAAACTTCTAACCGATACGATTCCAAAACCAGGTTCTTCGTGACCGCGTTATCGAGCTTGTCTCGGAAAAGGTTCTAACTTAAAGATGACATAATGACAATAAGAATTGAGATACTTGATGATATATCAAAGGTTTTCCCCTTACTGATCTTCCAGAAAAATTCATACTTTCAGAAAAGATTTTGCCTTCTCGAAAACCGGGGTTGTTACAGATGTCACTGGGGTAGTCTCAACTACCGACTCCTCAACTGCCTGGTCAGCTGTCTCTACTGCAATATCTACTATCGGCTCAGCTCCAGCTGCCGGCTCCTCAACTCTAGGCTCCTCAATTCTCTGAAATGTTGCCTCCTCCACCATTGGCTCCGCCAGTCTCTGCTCAGAGGTCTCAACTGCCTGGCCAGCTTCACCTGCTGGCTCCTCAGATGCAGGCTCCTCTGTCTCAGGCTCTAGTGTATCTGGAGGAGATAGCCCAGGGTCTCTACCCTCAAACTTCGCCACTATCCACTAAAATCAGCGGGCGTTACAGTGCTCGTAGCGGTGGACGGCCTGTAGGATCTCCCGGCACAATTCATATGGTCTCTGGGGTCGGGGTGTGGGTGCGGGAGCTATAGGAGGTGCTAAGGGCTCTGCTGCTGATGATGGAGGCTCAGTGGTCTTCCTCTTCTTCTACGACGGTACGTCGTAGTCGTCGTATGGCAGGAATGGCTATTTACTAATGTAGACAGACATCCAGTCTGTTGGGTGTCTATCCACTCCAGATAAAGTGGCTAATCTGGTGATCAACGATGGGAAGGAAATGTTGTATTTCTGTTGTTGGTTCACCTTCCACATTGACTCTCTGATAAGGGGAAGAACAGAGATCCTCTTCCCCTCCAGAATAGTCCAAAGCAAAACCGCCACACGGGCTGTAATGTGCGTGGTATGCGTGCTCCGTAGAATGTAGTCGGTAATGATCTGCTGCCAGATCCTTGCCTCAAGATTGAGCTCAGTGCACGCAATGCTCAATGGAGCCGCATTCTCCCCTCTGCTATACTCCCATCTGGCCTTAGGCAGGGCAATCTTTCTCAGGACTACATCCAGAGAAAGCATGCCCGTTGCCACGTCCTTCACTATTTGAGGATAGGCATCACGAGCCGGAGGAATATGCGGAATATCTAAGAGGGCCTCTAAAGCAGTATCAGAGGTGTCCAGTGTGACACCTCTTAGAAAAACAGTTAGGGCATCCCTCTTTAGGAAATTTCTGTAGAATTCCTTGACCTGGTGGTCATTGACTTCCACCAGATCGAATTGTACGAATTTTCAATGGTAAAAGTTTAATCTTTTAAGGATGTGATCCGCATATTTCTCGGGCAAGTTTAGCTTTCTCTCGTAGTGAAAGGCTCGCTTTTATAGTTTTTTGTACTATTCTTGGGCTTCAGTATTAATGAATATGTCTGGTTGAGTGCTCGGAGGCACAGGAGGAGGACGAGCCAAAGGATTGGCTTTCTCCTTTCCTTTGCAAGCCATCCTGAAAAATACAAAAACAGAGTACAACTCAGGAGAAACAGATAAAAATCACAGAAAGAAGAATGAGATAATCAAACAATTCAAGTAAGACCCAATAAGGTAAATGAATACTCAGTCAAGGGAAAACATGTATAAAACTGTTGAATGCTCAAAAGGAAATGCATTTTCCCAAAATCAAGTATCCTAAGTGACAAATGAAGGAATGAACAACAATGGAAGAACATATATGACTTAGGTGTACAATGGAAGTTAATAGGCTTGAGACAAATGGATTATTGCAATTTTGCATTTGAAATTAAAAGACTTTGCCAAAATTGGCATAAAAGGCAACAATCACTTTGACAATTGAAGCACTTGCCCATTCACGAAAAAGTGATAGAATGATCATATAACCATACTCTTGTTCCAAAAGCAATGCCAATCAAAATTAGATTTCATTGCTAAAAAAGATTTACAGAGAACAAGTAAGTGTACATGATCATTTATAGTCATGAACACATGAGTGAGCAGTTAGTCAATTCACCAAACAAACATTGTATGTACTGCTGCAAAATACACTAAACAGATTTCAAAATTGCTAGTTTAATGCTAGTATAGTGTTGAGGCAAAAAGAAATGGCAGTCAGTATATAATCTAGTAAATCAGCATGCTATACACTTGCAAATGCATCAAACAAAATAATGTCAGCTTGGTGTTGTACACAGCTGCAGATTTAAAGTTCAGTTTGATGTTCAAGCAAGAATAACAGAAGGTGTATCTACGAATTCAGTGTTAACCATCATAAAAAATCTCATAAACTACACAGATATGAATGACGGTACATAACGAAAGGAAAAACTCAATGCTTATGCTGATCAGACACAAATATTGAATCAAAAATTCCATTCAGGTATTTCATCAGGCAGGTTATGTGCAGAATTTACAAGCAACAATCACAGTTCAGAGTAGCAGTAAAGCAGCACTCTAAATTCAACAATAATTAGCCAATATCAACATTCAATCCAGAAAACCAGAAATCATCTAACCTAATTCCACCTAGTTACTAAAACAAAAATTAAAAATAGTTAAAGAAAGAAAGAAAATGAAACAGAAACAGCAGAAATAGGTTACAGGGGATGGAAGTGGAACCTGTAATGTAGAAAGAGAAAGGAGGAGAAATGGGGAGATAGGGGCTGTGGTAGATGGCGCAGTTGCGGCAGAACAGAAACTCGCTGTCGCTGGTGGTGGTTGCCGGTACTGGAAGGCGCGGCCTGGAGATTGGGCGCTGGTTAGGGCTACTGTCGCGCAGAGACAAGGAAGAGAAGAAGAAGAAAATGGGAAAATGGAGGGAGAGGAAAAAGAAGGGAGAGAGAGGGTCTGCACCGGCGATGTAGTTGCCAGTGGTGACGGTTGGTGGTGGTGGTGGTTGGTGGTGTCTCGGAGAAGAAGAAAAAAGGTTGGGGGGTATTTTTCAGAGAAAAGAAGAAGAAAGGGTTATTGGGGAAACTGAAGCGCGAGTCCCCTTTTCGAATTAACGTTCAAAAAGTGACTTGTGCGGACGCACAAGGTCGTGTGTGGACGCACACAAGGAAGAACGGAGAGGTATGCGCGCGCACAGCAGCGTGCGGGCGCTACGGACAGAAGGTGTATTGTGCGGACGCACAAGGGGTAGTGCAGATGCACAGAAGGGGAAGGGTGGTTGCGTTCCCACGCACAAGGATTGCATTTGCTATGACTAGAGGGGTCGCCAATGTCTGTGTGGGTGCACAGAGCTATGTGCTCGCACAAGTGAGTTTTTTTTGTTTGAAAGAACAGGGCAAAGTGTGTATTCGCACGCAAGATGTGCAGACGCACAGGGGGAAGGGAGGGGGTGTATGCACACGCACAAGCCTTGCGTGTGTTGTGAATAGAGGGAGTGTTTAGGAGTGTGCGGTCGCACACTACTATACGGCCGCACAAGGATGGGAAAACAGGAGACCTGTGGGCGCGCACAGGGCTGTGCGGACGCACAGGTCTCTGTTCCTGCAAAAAAATTTTTGGCTCTAAGGCATCAAACTTGATGTCCAAAATAGTTTTTCAAGTCCCAAAACATTATAAAACTCCCAAAAACATATTATTTCACTAAAATTACCCAACAAACTTCAAAATAAAACTAACCAAGCAAGCAAAATAACTAATTATTCATGAAACAAAACCTAAAAGAGAGAAAGTTAGAAGGATATTACCATGGTGGGGTGTCTCCCACCTAGCACTTTGGTTTAAAGTCCTAAAGTTGGACTTGGTGAGGAGATCCTTGTTAGGGCAGCTTATGTTTCCACTCGTCCTTGAATCTCCAACCAAGTTTGCTCTTGATTTGACCTCCAGGGTCCCAAATGAATTGCACCAAATTCTTAAGAGATTTCAAGCTAGCAACCAGGATCCATAAGTGTTGATTCTTGAAATTAATACCCGGATCCTATATTTGAGTTCCTCTATCACCATTGACATGCTTGTGCACTCCCCGGAATCCACTAAGTTGAGTCTTGCACCAAAATTGAGCTCCAAATGTTAAGTCGGCTCTTTTGATGAACTTTTCATTTCTTTGCCAAATAACATTCTTCTCTTTACCATCCACTACTCCAAGAAAGGTTTGAAGTTGACAATCCGTTTCCATGAGGGCATATTGATGTGGGTCTAGAAAGTTTGTAGGAAAAGTCTTCACCCATTCAATTCGTTCTTGCACCACTATCTTTACTTCTTGGTGAATGAAATCTTCCTCAACCTCCTCTAAACCTTCCTCATCATCACTCAAGTAAAAAATTAGAGGTTGTGTGAAGTCCACATTAACATCTCCTTCCAAATCCAATAAGGGAGGCTCATGAAGGTCATTGGCGGGGTTGACCAAGTTGGACAAAAAATCTTGAATGATGGAATCCTCTTGATCACTCCCTACCAACTCTTCACTTATCTCCTCTTATGATTCATGTTGTGACTTGACATCTTCTAACTGATTTTACAATTCTTCGCTTACTCCACACTTTTCACTTGGTTCTACACATTCATCCATTAGAATTTCTTAGTCATGGCATGAACGTAATGAAGCTAACTGGTCAAGAGTTTCCACTACTGTATATATGACTTGTTCTTTCTTCTTCCAAAACTCTTGTTGTTCTTGAATGAGCATGAAAAATATTTCTTGTATAGCTTGATCCATATGTGAAGATGAAAATGGAGGTGATGAAGATTGACAATCAAACTCATGAGGGTAAGGGTTTTGTATGTAGTGAGGTGATGGTGTATAGAATTGTTGGCTAGAAAAGTAAGTGTTCGGGTTCCATTGTGGTGCATTGTGGTGATGGTGTGAAAAAGTCATAAAGCAAAATATAAACAAAAACTTACTAACAAAAGCAAACAAGCAACCAAAAAGTGATATTTACACTGTTAACATATTTACAACAACTAAAAGATATAACACCGTTTGCAGTTCCCCGACATCGGCACCAAATTTGGTAAATGAACAAAACCGTAGGCTAGGAAATCTTTGATTGGCATTGTAAGTATAGTTCCAAGCCAACAACTAATGCTCAAAACAAATGTTAATTTCAATAAAAAACATATAAACCGAGAGTAATTCAACCTCCGGTCGTGCTCCCTAGGAATGCAAATGAAATGTTACACTTTCGGTTGTTAAGAAGACAAAAGGGGATTTTGAATTCAAGAAATGAAATATTAAAAGAACTAAGCAATAAAATAACCAAGAGATGATCAAAATTGTAATCAATGCAATTAAAGAGAAGATGAGATCAAAACTAGTGAAAATGCTATAAACGCATAAAATGCCTTGACTTGGGAATGAGAGTCTAAGAATCCTATCATTGCCATAACCACAACTATGGTAGTCATCATGAGTCAATCTCGCCTAGTTGACCCCAAACATCGAGGAGTAAGTCAAGCAAGCATAATTGACCTTAATCCATAAGTCCTAACCAACTTACCAAACTAGTTGATAAAAGGCTAGCGTCAATGGAAATAAGAGTCAACTAACTACCAAGGAATTACCACTAAATGTCGGACATTATGACTCTAGTATCCTAGAAACTCAAACCTCAAGCCAAGGTGGGAAAATTTACACAAAATCTAAAGTTGGCATTTTCACAAACACCTTGTGTGCATGAAAATAAAACATGAAAAATTACAAGGTAAAATGTAAAACTATAACCAACTATCAACAAAACCAAATGTAAACAAGCAATCAAACATAAAGAAAGCATGAAACATAAAATTCATTAATCAAAACTTCAAGAAACACAAAATTGCAAATATAAACAAAGTAACTTGAACCAAAGAAAGTGAAAGTAAAAGTGATATAATTAAAGATGAAATTGAGAGTACTTACAATTAAAGAAGCAAAATCCAAAATCAAAGCTTGCTATAAAATGCTACAATGGAAAATAAAATGAAACTCTAAGAGAGAAATACTACACTACTCATACTTCTAATCCTAATTCTATGAAAAACTATCTAAGTGAGCTCTCCCATGCATATGTGTTGATTCTCCTTGATATAGCACTCCAATTCAGCATCCAAACCTTCTAAAATGGCCCAAAAGGCCTCAGAAAATGCAATGCACATGTTTTATTAATGAAATCACGTGTTGGGTCTTGTGCGGACACACAGATGTGTGCGTCTGCACACTTGGCTGAATGTCGACCTGTGCAAAATCACAGGTGGTCGTGCACACGCACACTTCGCTGTGTGTGCTTTTCCTTGTTTTCTTCATATTTTCTCCCTTGTACATGCTTTCTTCTTCTTTTGGCTATCCATTCTTGCCTCAAAGACCTGAAATCACTTAGCAAATCTATCATGGCATCAAATGGAATAAAAGTGGAATTAAATTGCTCATTTCAAACACAAAATTGCATGTTTTCACATTTAGGATCAAATTGGGGACAAAACATAAAAGTATGCTATTTTGGTGCTTAAGTTTGAGTTCTTGTGCTAGAATCCATCCAAATTGAGTCAAAATACATCATCAAATATGGACTCATCACTTACACTATCTTGCCTTGGTGTTAAAGTAATGTTAAGAGACTAACCTGATTTTAAAGTAGAAAAAGTGTCATTTATGGTTACTAAAGAGATAGTCCTTGGCCACAAAATCTCTAACAAAGGCATCGAAGTGGATAGAGCTAAAGTAGAGATAATTGAAAAGATACCCCCACCTTGCAATGTAAAAGCAGTTAGGAGTTTTCTGGGACATGATGGCTTCTATAGAAGGTTCATAAGAGACTTTTTAAGAAATTGCTAAACCTTTAAGCAACCTACTTGTCTTTAATGTACCTTTTGTTTTTGATAATGAATGGATGTTGGCTTTTGAAGACCTTAAGATCAAGTTTTCCTCTGTACCTATCATAGCACCACCCAATTGGGATCTACCTTTTGAATTGATGTGTGACGCATCAGATTTTGCCAAAGGTGCTGTGTTGGGACAGAGAAAAGACAAGCTAGTTCATGTGATATATTATGCTAGCAAGGTCCTTAATGTAGTACAAAAGAACTACACAACCACTGAAAAAGAGTTATTTGCCATTGTCTTTGCTTTTGATAAATTCATATCTTATCTCATTGGTTCTAAAGTAACTATTTTCACTGATCATGCAGCATTGAAATACTTTCTAACTAAGCAAGAATCCAAGCCAAGGATAATAAGATTGTTCTTACTTCTCCAAGAGTTCAATATTGAGATCAAGGACAAAAGTGGAGTGGAAAACAAGGTAGCAGACCACCTTTCAAGAATCCCTTGTGAGGAAAATGAGGCATACAAATCCTGTGTTAACGAATGTTTCCCAGATGAGCAATTAATGATGGCACAAGAGGCACCATGGTTTGCAGACATGGCCAACTTCAAGGACATTGGAGAACTACCCCATAAGATCAACAAGCACTTGAAGAGGAAGCTCATCAATGATGCCAAGTACTTCATATAGGAATAACCTTACCTCTTCAAAAGATGTTCTGATGGCATACTAAGAAGGTACATCTCACATGAAGAAGGACAGGAAGTCCTTTGGCATTGTCATGGAGCTACCTATGGAGGATATTTTGGAGGAGAGAGAACTGCAGCAAAAGTGTTACAATATGGATTCTTCTGGCCTACCATCTTCAAAGATGTAAGAGAGTTGGTAAAGAATTGCAATAGGTGCTAGAGGGCTGGGAATTTACCAAAAAAGAATGAAATGCCACAACAGTACATCATGGAATTGGAGCTATTTGATGTATGGAGAATTGACTTTATGGGACCATTTCCATCCTCATACTCAAATAGCTACATACTAGTAGCTGTGGACTATGTATCCAATTGGGTAAAAGCCATTACAACCTCAACCAATGACAAGAAGGTGGTGATCAACTTTTTTAGGAAGAATATATTCAGCAGGTTTGGGGTGCCAAGAGCTCTCATAAGCAATGGAGGGAGTCACTTTTATAATAAACCATTAGAGACTCTCCTCCTCAAATATGGAGTCAAGTATAAGGTGGCTACACCTTACCACCCACAAACTAATGGACAAACAGAAATATCAAACAGGGAGCTCAAGAGGATTCTTAAGAAGACTGTTAAGGCTTTAAGAAAAGATTGGTCAAAGAAATTAGATGATGCTTTATGGGCCTACAGGACAGCTTTCAAAAAACCAATTGGTATGTCTCCATAACAGTTGGTATATAGAAAAACTTATCATCTACCTACAGAACTTGAGCATAGAGCATTCTGGGCTCTTCAAGTGTTGAATTTTGACAATCATGCTACTAGAAAAAGGAGGATGCTACAGCTGAATGAGCTGGAAGAGTTTAGGACTCAAGCCTATGAGAGTGCAAAGATTTACAAAGAAATGACAAAGAAGTGGCCTGATCAAAGACTAGCACCAAGGAACTTTGCAGAAGGACAAAGAGTCCTCATTTACAACTCCAGACTCAAATTCTTTCTAGGAAAATTAAAATCAAGATGGTCAGGGCCATTCACAATCACTAAGGTCTCACCCTATGGTCATATAGAAATCATGGATGAGAAATCTCAAAGAACCTTCTCTACTAATGGTCAAAGGCTCAAACATTATCTAGGGGGAATCGGAGGAGCATAGGGTGAACTACAACCTCAATTAAGTAGAAGAGAACTGTCAAGCAAGTGATGTTCAATAAGCACTAGTTAGGAGGCACCCCAACATCCATATCCTTTTTTTCTAGTACTTTCTAGATTTTAGTGTTAAGTCCGTTTTTAGCTTGGTCCTTAGTTTCTCTAAAAATAAAATTGTGAATGCCTCATACTGTAGAAATGGGCACAGTTTATTTCTTCATACAGCCCCTAGCAAATTGTATGTAGTTCTGCAATGGTTTGAATAACTTGCTAAGATATTAAGTTTGGTATGGCCACCAACATGAGAAGCAGACCCTTGAATTTGTGCATTCTAAAAAGAAAAGAGAAGTAGGGTGAATCTAGTTGGATTGGTGTCTCAATGCATCTAATAATATGGTGAGAAAATGAGTATGAAATTAATTACATACATATAGATTGAAGAGGAAAAGAACGAAGAATCAGTTTTACCCTCATGATGTATGTAATAAATGTTAATTATAAGCACCAGTTATAAGATGCAATGAGACAAAGTTTCATGTCCACAAGACCCCCAAACTAAAATCCCAATCAACTAAGATAGTAGAAAGATGAAATAATTCCCTTGTCATTAATGAAAAAGCTTGTGCACTTTTTAGGAAAGCAACCCAAGGGATTGAAGAATCTTCTCTCATCAAGGCACAAGGACCAAAGTGTGAAGTACAAATTGGAACTCACACTTTAGAAGCAGGAAGTTAAGCCACTTTTAAAGTGGCGCTTCTCCTCACGCTGGGCACCAAACGCCAATTCAAATTCATCTGGGGAATATTTGAAATGCACCCAAGTGGGACCCACCTTCATTTGATCTCTATTCATTCCCAGCGCTATAAAGAGACCTACTTCTCCCCTTTTCAACATACTTTGCATCTCTTTCCTCTCTTCCATTTCACACTTCTTCTTTACCTTTATTCTTTCCTTTTCTCCTTGCATGGGACAAGCAAGCTCAAAGTTTGGTGTTGGTGAGCAAAGATCAGTTTTCTCTTCGCTCTTATTCTCCTCTTTTCTTTACCATCACAAAAACAACACTCACCAATGGCACCACCCAAAACCTCAAAAGCTTCAAGCTCAAAAAAAAGGAAGACAAAGGAGCCAGCAACCTCTAGTGCATCAAGCTACAATGAGCACAAATTTCTCTCACTCTTCCATCAAAATCAATTATATAGGTGGATAAATGATAGGCAAATCATTCTAGAGGTGGTTTTCAGCTTGAAAGAGATGAACATAGGGGGATCAATGTGGAGATCAATAGAAGAGGGTGGGCAGCTCTTTGCAATCCACCAAAGAGAGTGGTAGTGTGCCTAGTAAGGGAATTCTATGCGATTTCTTCTCAACCCTTAAGCCAACCACTCACTCATCAGAGTTTTGTGAAAGGGGGGGATCATTGACTATAGCCTTGCAAACTTGGAGAGAACCCTAGGAGTGAATTAAACAAGAGCCACTCACAGTTTTGAAGAAAGGGTGAAGGAGGTTGATCCTGGCTTTGAAGGCATCATCAATGAAATCTGCATCATCAATACTGAATGGATTAAGGACAAGGATGGAAGGCCTAACCAACTGAGAAGGAGAGATTTGTGTCCACAAGCAAGAGGCTGGCTAGAATTTGTAAGATGACTCAACCCCACTTTCAACACCTTAGAAGTGACCTTAGAAAGATCTGTACTCATTTACAGCATCATGAGAGGGAGAACATGAATGTGGGAGAACTAATTGCCGGCAACATTCAAAAGGTTATCACAAGAACTAAGGACAGCACAAGATTGGCCTTCCCTAGCATCATTCAACGCTTATGCACTGAGGTTGGGGTAGAGAGCAATGAAGATGAATCAGTGTTGGAGAGCCGGATTGCCCAATCACTGCCATGAAGATGGAGAATGTAGTAGCTCCCAATCCACTACAAAGAGCAAGAGAACCCAGAGCCAATATATAAACCCCACAAGAGCAACCACACAAAGAAGAACCAAGAGTCCAAGCACCAAGTCAAGAAACCCTCAACTGGGAGCAAATGCAAGGAAGCATCAATCAAATGCAAGGGGAAATAAATCAGCTCATGGAACAGCAGAAGAACTTCAATTGGGATAAGATGCAAGGGAGCCTCAACAAGATTTTAGAATAGCAAATGGTACAACAAAGGAACCTTGCAGAATTTAGGTCACTCTTTGAGGCAAGAACACTTCAAGGATACAATATGACATCAACACACAAGCCAAGCTGAACTACTTGTGCTCCGTAGTAGCATCCCTAAACCTAAATTTTCTAACATTTGAGCAAAGGATGGAGGAATTGAGGATTCTTCAAGAAGAGATTCTTGAAAAACACAAGGAGGATGAGAGAACATACATGAGGAGACTGGGCTTTTGGAAACCAAGAAAGACTCAAGGACAAGGAGGAGCTTCAAGTAGGAAGAGTGATGGTGATACCTCCAAGGATGCTTCATCCAAGGGAAAAGGACCAATGCACTAATCAAGAGCAAAATCATGATGAAACAAAGGTGGTTAAGTCCCATTAAGAAGCAATTTAGTATGATTATAGTCTATCTAGTAGTCTCTTTTAATATGTTTGTTTTCTTTCTGAATTAAGAGTCTTAGTATGAGTCCCTAGGTTGCTAGTTATTTTAATTTGAGAATGAAAATGTTGCATGTTATCCTTATAATACTAATGAATTTAGCTTGTTATTAAGAGAAGTTAATGATGAGTTGTTCACAAAGGAAAAGAAAGGATCTATGGCCCAAAGTGAATTTGATTAAGAAAAACAGATAAGGAGTAAGTATAAAACCATAAAATGAAGTGTAGAAAGTGAGTAATTCAGAATGAAACAATTAGATATAGAGGACATAAAAATAGATGCTAAGGATTACTCCCGAATATCAATAGAACCAAGAAGTAGTAAGGATGACCCAAGGCTCTGAGCATCAACTACTAGGAAGGAAAAAGTCAAGATCCTAGTAGATACTTGTGATGAAGCTGTGTCAAGAAAAGAGGCCTGAGCAAGTAAATTCTTAGGGATGTCTCAATACTTAGTACCCTAAAACCAACTGTTTTGGGAGTGCTAATTGAAAGCTTACCTTAAAAGGTCATCTTAAGACAAAACATTTAGAGTGGTGGTCAATAAAAGAAAACAAAAACAATAAAAGGAAAACAATACCACTACTACTTCAAGGTGACAATCCATAATGAGGGCTCTAGAAGCAATACTTAAAGAAGATCCTCAAAAGTCTAAGGGTTTTAGTTTGATATGAAAACAAATAACAAAGTTCATGCATGATTAGATACTTGATCTTTATCTCTGATTTTAGTTGCATTCTCATAAGGGTCAAGTCTCAATAATTTGGAACAATTCACATATAACTCTGATTTGCTTGAGGACAAGAAAAAATTAAGTTTGGTGTTGAGATGACTTGCATCATCTACCTATTTTCTCATAAAAAAGGACCAAAGATTAATAAATTTTTACTGATTCAATGCATTATTAAGAGCTATATCATGAATTAGTTGGACATTGCTTTGAAATTAGTTCTTGCATGCATTTCAAGAGAAAATAGCAACAACAGAGAAAAGAAGCAAGCAAAGAAGACTGGGCGCTTGTATCGGCGTGCCACTTTGAACAAGTATTGGAGGCGTGTCCAATGGCGTGCTCGAAAGCGTGCCACACCAAATCTTATAATGGGCGTGTATGCTGGCGTGCCTGGTGTGGCACGCCAGGCATACAAAATAGAGAAGGGTGATCAACACAACACAAAGGGTGTGGCACGCCAAACATGGGCGTGGCATGCCAATTCTACTTTCCAGAGAAGGGTGATCAACACAACACAATGGGCGTGGCACGCCAAGCATGCGCGTTGCACGCCATTTCTACTTTCTAGAGAAGGGTGATAAACTCATCACAAGGGGCGTGGCACGCCAGGTTTACTTTCACAAGGGGCGTGGCACACCAAGCATGGGCGTGGCACGTTAGTTCTACTTTCTAAAGAGTGGTGATTAGCATGACAAAAGGGGCGTGGTACGTCAAGCATGGGCGTGGCACGCTAGGCCTAATTCCCAGAGAATGAAGAATGGTGCAGCAACATTGGTGTGCTCAAGGGCGTGGCACGCCAGGCCAAACTTCCAGAGAAGAAAATTGGAGATTTCATTGAGGGTGTGCTCACTGGCGTGTCTGGGCGTGACACGCTGAGATCTCAAAACGAACATGTGAGTTGGCGTGTTTAGGCGTGGCATGCCAGGCTTATTACACAGTGAGCAATTTTGATCCACCACTATGGGTGTGGTAGACCAAGCATTGGCATGGCACGCCAGGCCATTTCTCCAAAAGAGTGAAAGGAGGATGTCATCGAAGGCGTGGTCGAAGGCGTGGCACGCCCAAGCCCCCACCATGGGCGTGTCCAGGGGCATGCCTGGGCATCGCACGCCAGTGTTATTGAGCTGAGAAGCATTGAAGTGGGCGTGCCAACCTTGTGCTTTAGACGTGGCATGCTAGGTCTTCACAAGGGGCATGCACTCTCAAGTGGCACGCCACTCCACACACCTTCACTCAGAAAGGAGTCCAAGTGAAGTTAGTTAAGGAATTGCTTCTTTTCATTTTCTTTTTTTATTGTAATTTTAATTCCTAAGATAGGAGTAGTATAAGTACCCCTTAAAGGGTACTAAGTAAGGGACTTTTTGCTGACACTTACTTTAACTTTACTTCACTCTATCTCTTGTACTTTCTTGAGCTATTAGTAGCTAAACTCCCTCTCATTGGGGGAGGGAGCTCTATTGTATTTGATGGATCAGTAGTGAATTGACTTTCTTTTTCTCTTCGTCTCTTTTTGATTTACTAGAAAGCATTTCGTTCTTCATTTTAACATTCAATTATCTTGGGAAAGAGATTGAATGTAATTGATTTTTATGTGAACCGTGGAAGACGAATCATGATATCATTCTTGAAATCCTTTCTCACATTGAGTAGATCTGGGTTTTGGGATTAGATATTGTGACGCGAGATCTACCCATTACTTGGATCTATGAGGATGTGTGGTATAATCAGGGACCAAGCTTCATCTCTCTTCATGAGAAATTAGACCAAGGAATTGGCTATTGATCAAGATTGGGAAGATTGAATTACCAAGGGATTAGGATTCAATCACTCATGGTTGCCAAGAGGTCAATGACTTGTATGATCGAAGAAGAGATGATATGAGAATGATCTGGAGAATAGAATATCTCCTAACTCCAATGAGTTTTCCCTATTCTTATCTTCCCATTCTTTATAGTTTTGTTTAATTTTTGTTCATCCCTCATTCCCTTTACATTTCCAGTCATTTACTTTCTTTTACTTTCTGCAATTTACATTTCAAGCACTTTACATTCTGCACTTTAATTCAAGTCATTTACATTTCAAGTTATCTACTTTTCCCGCCATTTAACGGTTCCAAGTTGAGACTCGATACTCTGTTGACCCGTCGTAAGGGTGACCGAACACGTATAGATTCCTGAGAATGGTACCCCCATTGAGTAATTTGATATATATGTGTGTGTGTGTGTGTGTGTGTGTGTGTGTGTGTGTGTGTGTGTGTCTGTGTGTGTGTGTGTGTGAGAGAGAGAGAGAAAGAGAAAAAGCTATGCATAGACTCTTGGGGATGCGCAATGGGGGACAGTTAAGGGTTTAGTAATCAGACTTGTCAGGTTGGCTTGATAACCGACAGATGAGACTCATCAGCCATAGAGCAGGCATGCATCATATGCATATTGTTCGAATTTCTTGCTTATGCATTAATTGGGATTGTCTAAGTGATTATAATATGCTATTTCTTGTATTTGCTATCTGTATTACTTGTATCCTACCTGTGTTTGTCATTGTCTGCTTGTTTGTCTTTGCAACTTCACCGAAGATGGAGGAATAGAGGAAAGACAGAGAGAGTTAGGGCTCTAGCTAAGTTTTAGTTAGATTTAAGGAATTGGTTTAGTTTAGAAAGCCATAGAGAATCACCCTGATTTATGGTTTCTATTTTAGTTCCTTAAGTTCTATAATCTGAGTGTCGGTGTTCTAGGGTTGTTTATGGCATTACCAGGACCTTATATCTTATGTGTGTGGTACCTTTACCATGCTGAGAACCTCCGATGCTCATCCCATACTATGTTGTTATTTTTCAGATGCAGGTCGAGAGGCACATCGGTAGGCGTCTGGAGCTTCGGAAGCGAAGTGTTTTATTTTTCGTCCTTTGCTATATGTACATAGACTCTCCTCATATATATATATATATATATATATGTACATGTTTTATTTTGTACCTTCTAGAGGTTTATGGAGAACTAGGGTTTTAAACATATATTTTGGACTATGGGCTGTATATTTTGTATGTAAATATTCTCCGGCCAGCCTTAGCTTCGTAGGCTGAGTTAGGAGCTTGTTATTTTGTATTCTTGACCCTCTATTCCTATTTTTTGTTTATTTATGCCTTTGAACCTTAGTTTTTTCACACGCAAGTAATGTTGTTTCCAAAGCATTTCGCTTTTTATTTTACGATATTTGCTTTATCCATTTTTTTCAAGGCTCCTCGTATATGTATCCTTTTCAATATTATTTTATATATTTTTATTTTACAGGTCATAATACCACAACACCTCTGTTTTACATCCTAGGTGTAAAGCTCTGTGTGGTAGGTGTTACAAAACGCTTCAGAGAAATCCTTTTCTCCTTAGCCTGCAACCGAACAGCATCGACTTCGACTATTTCCCACAGCCGTAACAGCCCCAAAAGCAGCACTCACAACAGAAACTTGACCCTGAGATATTAACGTCGCGTAAAACACAATAATTCATAATTGAATACTAACGCGAGAATTTTCAAAATAGAAACACTTACTGTAATAAGAAAACAAAACAGCAGCAATCTTTGTATCGATTTGGCGGTAGCTCTGGCAGCCACCCAAGCAATAGCAGCAACCAGAACCTCGGCGACAGCGGCTGTAACTAACATGCAGTGACGATAAAGGTTCCCGGAATCTAAAAAAATGAAAAATAAACTCAAAACCCTTAACGGCAGTGGATCCGATGGCGGCAGCGGTGTTTCTCGGCGGCAGAAGCTCGGTCACGGTGGCGCAGCTCCTAGCAACAGCGGTGGCAGCTCCCTTGCGGTGCATCTCTCTCTCCCTTGCGGTGATAGGGGAGGACGAATGGCAGCGGCGCAAGCAGCAGGACACGTGGCGGTGGCAGTCTACGATGATGGCGCGATCTCCTTTTCTCTAGGATCTCCCTCTTGACGGCACAGTGGCGGCGACAGCGTCTTGCGGTGGCGGCGTAATGGTAGCTGGACATGGTGGCGGTGGCGTAGCTGGCATCGGCAGTCTCCTTCCTCCTTCCTCTTCGGATTGCAGCTCCCTCTCTTCTCTCCTTCCTTTACTTCCGTCTCCCCTTTCTTTCTCTTTCTTTCTTTCCTTCTTTTTTTTTTTACAGCCGCTGTGTGTGCGTGTGTGTCGTGTGTGTATGTGTGTGTGTTGTGTCTGTGGGGGTTGGGTAGCCAGGGTTAGGGTTAGGTCAATGATGAGTCCATATTTGATGATAATTTTTGGCTTGAAATAGATAGATTTCATCACATAAACTCACACTTATTCACCAAAATAACATACTTTTGTGATTTCCCTCTAATTTGAACTTAAAGTGAAAAAATGTGTTTTTGTGCTTAAATTAATCATTTTAATTCCACTTTTATGCCATTCGATGCCATTACATATTTGTTGAGTGATTTCATGTCCTATAGGAAAGAATGGCTAGGAAAAAGTGGAAGAAAGCATGCAAAATGGGATATTTCATGAAGAAAACAAAGGAGAAGCACACAGTCAAGTGTGCGTACGCACAACCCTCTGTGCATATGCACAAGTGTAGAAATCAGCAAGTGTGCATACGCACAACCCTCTGTGCGTACGCACAAGTGGAAAAATCAGCAAGTGTGCGTACGCACAAGTCTCAACGCGTGACTTCATTAAAATATTACGTGGCTCGCGAATTTGGGGCTTCTTGGCCCAATTTTGAGTGTGATGAAGATGGTTTTGAGGTGCTATATGAAATGGACATCATCACATATCAAAGAGAGCTCAATTTTAGATTAGAAAACACATTAGGAGCAGGAGTAGTGTAGATTAGGAGATTCTCTCTTAAGGTTTATTTAATTTTCATAGTAGCATTTTATAGTCAAGTTTTGATCTTGGATTTTGCTCATCTTTATTGTAAGTACTCTTTAATTCCCTCTTTAATTACACAACTCTTGTTAGATTTTGCTATTGTTCAAGTTACTTTGTTAATATTTGCAATTTTGATTTCTTGAAGTTTTGGTTGATGAATTTTGACTGTTATGATTTATACTTGCTTGATTGAGTTTTTATAGTTGATATTGTGAATAGTTTGGTTTAGTTTTAATTTTTCTTTGAAATTTCCTATGTTTTGTTTTTATACCCACCAAGTGTTTGTGAAATAGCCACTTGGTAATTTTGAGTAGATTTTCACATCTTGGCTTGGGAAATGAGTTCCTACGATACTAGAGTTATAATGTCTAACATTTAGTGATAATTCTTAGATAGTTAGTTGGCTCTTGTTTCCATTGACGGTAGTTTTTTACTAATTAATTAGTGATGAGATATTTTGATGAGAAACGAATTTCTACCAAAACACCCAAAACTAACCGGCAAGTGTACCGGGTCGTATCAAGTAATAAAAACTCACGGAAGTGAGGTCGATCCCACAGGGATTGAAGGATTGAGCAACTTTAGTTCTAAATAATTAGAAAATTAGATAAAATTCTAATTTAAATAGCCAAACCTCATTATTTTCAAATTTCTAAAACTTTAAATCATAAATAGGAAAATAATCCATAGTTACAGAGTTTGGATAAAAACCATGATTTATTTCAAATTCAATTAAAACTGTAAATAAATATATAATTTGAAATTAGTTCACAATAAGACTTTTCAAAAGTTCTGGGTCTTACATCATTAAAGTGGGTAAAACTCTTATGCCTAAGCTTTCTTGTTTCACTTGAATATCGTTTGCTTGAGACAGATGGTTAATTTAGAGCTCTTTGTGGATTCAAGACCAAAAGGGAGATAGTTAGTGGTTGGAAACGACATTCAAGGTTCATTATGGTTGAAAGTTTAAAGTTTAAGTGCAAGGATTGGTGTGATACTCAATTGCTTAGGTCTAGGAAGATGTTTGAATGAGAACTCAGAATGCTTACCACCTGAATGGAACTTTGATGATTATACTTGAAGACGGGTGTAAAAACAAGTTTTGGGATCCTGGATTACCACAAGAGGATCAATTTTGGGAGATCCTAACTTGTTGTGAACTTCATCAAGGCTTGGTGGATATGAATTGGAGGGTGGGAGCAAACTTGAAGTCCAAGTATTGGTGGAAGTTTATGGATGAATACAAGAACAGGCCACCATAACAAGGAGATCACCAAATATCTAACTTAAGGACTATAACTAAAAGTGCTAGGTGGGAGACACTCCAAGTGAACTCTTTCCACTTTCTCTTTTGTATATATTGGTAAATAAGTGTAAATTTCATTTTATTTTAATTTTGTTAGGTTTGTTTGATAGTTTAGTATGCTAAATAAGGTTTGGTGGTGTTTTGATAACTTATTGGGTATTTGGAATGCTTGGTTTGGTATAAAAAATTGGAAAATTTTGAAAAATAGAGCACTTGTCATGCGTACGCATGCCTCATGCTTACGCATGACCCCCACAAGCTCACTAAATCATGCGTACGCATGCCCCATGCGTACGCATGACCACCCTACCCGAATAGAATAGCCATCATGTGAGTACTGTGCGCGCGCATGCCTACTGGACAAAGAGATTTGGCCATCGTGCCAGTACTGTGCGAAAACTATGCGTGTGAGCACAATTCAAGGTTGCGCATATGCCTGTCTCACCCGTACGCGTGACACCCCTTCCTGAATGGATTTATGTTTAAAAAAAATTCATGTAATGCGTACAGATGCCTTCTGCATATGCATGATCCCCTGTCTTACATTCTTTTCTTTACTTCTCTCCACTTCTTTTCTTTCTCTCTCCCCTTATCTTCTTTTCCCCCTTATCTCATCTTCTCTTATTTTCCACCTCATCATCATTCATCATCTACCACCATCTCCATTAGTTAGTTAGTTAGTGTAACTCTCTATTTAGTAGATTAGATAGCTAAGATCAGCTAGATTTGGTGAAAAGTGTTGGATTATTAATCTGATTTGCTGTTTTTTGCTATTGGTATTCATTATTAGATTGAGATTGCAGTTATGTTTTGTTGCTTGGCATTGAATTCTTCATGCTTAATTTTGTGCATACCACGTACTTATGACATTGCCTTTAAGAATATTTTTGGATTTCTAAATTGCATGTTGTAGCTAGCCGCCATGTAATTTGAATTCACTATCTATTACAGGCAATCTTTTGTAGTTGATGCATTTTTTTAGGTGATGGTTGTTTATGATTGATTTTTATTTACGTCACCTAGTTGATGCATTGAGATTGTGGAATTGCGAAAGTGGATCGTAAGCTTACCTAGTGACATCTTTTTGAGCTTTTTAAGTTTTGTAGACCATGCTTGCTATGTGATTGATCTCAACTTATATCTCTCTTTTCCTAAGTTGCATAGCACCCATGTTTCCCACTTTACGTCAATTAGGTGATGCGAATAATAATTCATAGTGTGTCATTGATTGATGTCCGAGTTCCATATTTCATTTGGTTCATTAAATTCTGTTGCACATCAACCAATGTCCATTCATTATCCATTTAACAATTGCTTTATTATTGTTTGAATGCTTTTATGCTCCTTTATTGCTTATTTGTTTATCTTTACCTACAAGTTTTCCTTAAGGTATCTCAAGCACACTAGAATGAGTGAAGTGTATACTTCTTTTGTGTAATTGTGACATAGCTTTCAATGCTAGTGTGTGAGTTCTAAACCACACGTAACTTAGAATTCACGCACTATTTTTCTCAATGCCACAAACTAATTAACTCACTTCATTTTGTTGATTATTACCTCATTCCAAGCATCTATGCTTCCTTGCTTTTGCATTTACTCGTCCTACTATATCCTGTTTTCTATCTTTCAGGATGATTCACCATAAGGAAAAAGGGAAGCAGAAGAAAGAATATGCAGTGGCTAGATGACCCACCAGCTGAAGGTGGCGATCCGTGTGGTATTCATACCCCCTTGCTCATCTTTGAATACACAGAGGACCGTGCAAACTTTTAAGTGTTGGAAAGTCATCCGACCGAATCAGCAATCTTGGGGGAAATGTTCCAATCCAAACACTTTCACATTTCATTTTTCTTGTTATCACTATGTCTTTTAGAACCTTTAGTTGCATTTCTTCTAGATTTATTGCATTTCCTTTCATATATAAATATACATAATAAGCTTAGTTAAAATAATAAAATTTTCCAAGGGTTTCATCTATACGGCATCCTAATTGATTTGAGTTAAAATATTTTTCATTAAAACTTGCTTGAATTATGATTGTGGAACATAGTTTTGAGTTAGAACACACAACCTTGTGAGTTTTGAGCCTTAATGTATTGTTGCATCATTTCAACCACTATTTTTATTCTAGTGTGTTATTCTCTTTCTATGATTGTAATCTTTGATTCGTTTCATTCTTTATGTCCATTATTTGATGTATATATGCATTTATATGATTGAGGCCTTCATTTCAGTTAGCTCAGTTACCCAAATAGCCTTACCCTTTTATCCACTATTGTTAGCCAATTTTGAGCATATTTTAATACCCTTTTGTTCTTAATTTTAGTACATCACTATCCCTAAGTGAAAAACAATAAATGTCCTTCATTTGGATCTTTGATTAGCTTAGGCTAGTGAGAGTGTGCATCATTTAAGTGCGGGAAATTTTGGAAACATTGGTTGAGATAAAAGTGTATTTTCATTGAAGATCTTGGGAATTGGATACATACTCATGCATTAAATGTTTAAACCATATGTATTGATACTTTTGTATATATTTTTATTTTTAAAAAAAAAGAGGAAAAAATAGCGAAAAAAGAAAATAAAAAAGGGAAAAAAAGAAAAAGAGAAAAAGAAAGCAATAAAAAGGGGACAAATGTTAACCCCAAAGTAAAATAATAAGAATAATGCATATGGGATGTGATTAAAAGGAGAATGCATGAGTGTGTGAAAAAAGTGAATGCATGAATGGGTAGTTAGGTTTGCATTTGAATTGTATAGGTTGTTATATGTGTTAGGTGAGAGTTTAAGTTAATTAAAGATTCAAATTTGAAGCTCACTTGACCATATATAATCTTACTGATACGCTAAAATTTGTCTCTCAACAAATTTCCTACTGGCAAGTGCACCGGTTTGTCGTCAAGTAAAAACTCACTGTAGAGTGAGGTCGAATCCCACAGGGATTGGTTGGTTGATCGATGTTAATTGGAGAATTGTTCTAGTTGAGCGAAATCAGAATTTAATTGAGAGTTGCAGAAAGTAAAATTGGCAGAAAACTTAAATTGCAGAAATTAAATGACAGAAATTAAATTGGAAAAAATTAAATGACAAAATCTTAAATTGCTGAAAATTAAATGAAAATGGGGAATTAGCATGAAAGTAAAGAGCAGAAAGTAAACATAATAGGGAGATCAGAGATGGGGGTTCATTGGGTTTCAGGAGATATTGAATTCTCTGGATCAAATCGTTTTCACCTCTTCCTCAATCAATGCATTCATTGACATTGCTTGGTAATCTTAGATGATTGGATCCCAATGTCTTGGCTCACCAATCTCTCTAAGCATGAACAATTGCCCAATGTCTTGATTTAATTTCTCATGGAAAGAGTTGAAGTTCGGTCACTGACTATAACACACAAATTCATATATCAAAGTGTTGGTAGGATTACATGTCACTATATCCATCCAAACCCCAATCTAATCCAATGTGAGAAAGCAATTCTAGCATGAATTCTTCATTCCTCTCTCAAGGCTCCGAAGAATTCCAATTATGGATAGCTTCTCTCTCAAGACAACTATCCAATTGAATTAAGACTGAAAGCTTTCTAACAAAAATCAAGAGAAAAGAAAGAAGAAAAAGATGAAAATTACTATTGATCCATTGAATTACAATAGAGCTCCCTAACCCAATGAAATGGGGTTAGTTGGTCATAGCTCAATTCAATTTACAGAGAAAAAGAGTGCAGGATAATTAAAGAGAATACAAAAGAAACTAAAAGAAAAGTGCCGAACAAGGAATTGAACTCCCAGAGCCCCCTTTCAGGGCCTCCCAAAAGCTCCTTAAATCTTCAACAATTCTTCTATTTATAACCCTCTTCTCATCTTCAATTGGATCAAGTAATTGGATGTGGGCCTTGGCTGAAGAATTTAGGAGTGATTCTTATGGATGCAGAGAAGAGAGATTGCTTAATTGCAGAGTTCTAGTGTCCACGTTGGAGTCAACATTTGATGGCCAACGTTGACTCAAACGCCCTTCTTAAAAACCAAAAAAAAAGAAAAACAGATAACTTTGCTGTCATTGGCGTTTGACTCAACGTTGGAGTGCCAACGTTCTGCTTACCCACGCGTACACGTGCATCACGCGTAAGCGTGAAATTTGTGAATTTATCTTATTCACGCGTACGCGTGCACCACGCTTACGCATGCATTGCCATTTTTCCCACCCACGCGTATGCGTCACTGACGCGTACGCGTCGATTCCAGTTTTTCCAATCCAAATTCTGGGCTCCTCGTCGCGGACGTTGAAGGCAACATTTGAGGCAATGTTGGACCTCCAACGTTCGTTTGTTGACGCGTACGCGTGACCCACGCGTGCGCGTGACTCACGCTTGCGCGTGGATATGAAAATTTTGTTTTTTCACGCGTACGCGTTGCTCAAAACTCCTTTAGCTCCAGAATTTGAATATTTTCAATAAATGACGTTGGAGGTAATGTTGGTTCACCAACGTTCCCTCCAATGTTGGCATCTATGTTTTCTTTTTCGAGAACGTTGCTTTCACTGTTGATGGGTTAAAGTTGGCTCCAACGATGGCCTCTCCTTCTCTTCTTCCTTGCTCTTCTTTTCCTTCTTTCTTCCTATCATCAACAAAACAAAATGCATTAAAGTTTTGCTATAATCATAAGAATTTGTCTCATTCTTAGCACACAAATAATTATGGCATAAATCTCATGAAAATGCATCAAATTAACCATGTTTGCATGAATCAAGGTAAGCATGAATTTCTTATCCAAATACTTACTTATTGCCTAAGAAATGCATGAAAACCAAGTAAAAACTAATGAAAAAGGCTAGTGAAACTAGTCTAAGATGCCCTGGCATCACAACACCAAACTTAAATCTTGCTTGTCCTCAAGCAAGTAGTAAAGCATAAGGAAAATGAATGAAAATAGAGAGAAGTATAAGCTCTTTATTGGCAGGCCTGCATGTTGGTTAATCGGGTTTTCATGCATGGTGTCTTAATAATTTTTATTTTGTGGCTGAGGTACAACATTCCTCTGGATCCTTGCTTGGATTACACAAAAAATGAGACTTGTTATTGCTTGGTCCTTTGTTTTTCTTGCTCTTCTTCTTTTGTTTGAGGCTTATTGCTTAGGGGCTTAATGTTATGTGGTAAGGCAGCTTTTTAGAGTAAGCTTTCAGCTAGCATTCCCGCCCCAGTTGGTTCAAGATGCTAGGTGTTAAAACACCCCTATGTGCTTACTTGCTCAAGCCTCTCCTTAGCACACACACATCACAGGCATTCAGCTTGTTTTGTTCTTTGGAAATTAATGCCCAGCACCTCTTTGGGTCCCTAAATGTTTTGTCTCAAAGTAGCTCTTGATGGTGGACTTTTGGTTGGCAATCCTGAGTTAGTTAACCCAAGTTGTCGGCTGATGAAGCACCCCTTAGAACCTAGTTATCCAAGCTTATCTTTGTACAAGAACATCACAGGCATATATCCAAATCTCAAGCCATTGGTGCCTAGCCTTATTTATTCCTTTTTGTTTTCTTTCTTCTTTTTTCCTTGTTTTTTTATTTCTTTTATTATGGACCTCTTTCATTTGTCAAGTCTCATGAAATGTAAATCAAGTTCGTATCACAAAGTCATGCCAACCTCTGACCTTATTCATAAATCAACTAATGAACCAGCACATACCACCACATAACCTTATTCTATCTCATTTTGAACCAGGCTTTTACTCTTTCTCTGTTCCACACTAATTTTTCTTTTATTCAAGCATGAAGAACAAAGCATGTAATTCAAGTAAGATGAAAGTGAATCAAGCACTTAGACTAGCAAGCTATAACAACATGAAAATAGACAGTAAATAAATCTAATAGGACACTAATCAACAGGGGACATTTGCACTTTCAATTAGCATGTTTAAGCTAAAGTTAGTCAGAGAACAATACAACCTCTTCGAGTCCATTTGTTTCCTCTATGTCATCATCATTGTTGGATTCCATGTCCTTCCTATGTTCAACCACATGATGATGTGTCTTTCCTTCCAAAAGATTGAATGACTTCCTACAAGAGATACTAAAAGTTGCTTGTTCCCCAAGCACTTAAGAAGCAGTTAGCATGCATGTATGCTTGTGATTCTCTAATCCTAAGTTGTTGTGGGAACACCAAACTTAGTTCCTTGCCTACTTCTATAAATTCATGCATGAAACATCAAGTACTTTTTATTAAGAAAGTAAACTATGAACTAGAAAACTACTATGAACTAGAAAAACAAACTATTAACTAAAAATTAAACTATTGTTAAGTAGTTTCCCTGATTGGTTGGAGCTAATGACTAGTCATGCTAAGGGTTACAATGTGTTCTTTAATGAAATCTTTGGTGGAACACCAAACTTAGAATTACACATTCACCCTTGGATTGTTTTGGTGTGGAACACCAAACTTAGCTCCTTACAATATAGAGAATCTACTTAACTCTTTTATTGAAAAAACTATGAAAAGAAAGCTACCTTTGATTGGGTTGCCTTCCAACAAGTGCTCTTTTACTATCATTAGCTTGACATTTTAGTCATGAATTTCTTCCTCTTCTTCCAGTTTGTTAAGAGGAATGACCTCTAATGGAAAAAGGGACCAGTTAATGCCCCTTGCTTTGAGTGCTTCTTCCCAGCAAGCTTTCTTTTGTGATTTGCTTGAGTGAACTTGCTTGTTGGGTCAGCAGTTAGATTGTTCTTTGACCTTCTCCTCTTCATGGATATGATCCTTTGCTTCTCAGTCACAATCCTCATTTTGGTGCTTGTTTCTACTGCCTTCACATCTTTGATCTCAAAACATGGGTGTTGTTGGATAGTTGGAGCATCCTATTCATCAAGAGCTTCTTAAATTGGTGGTTCACTGAACTCACCCTCTATGAAACTCTCTGTTTCATTGGAGTGTGGACTCCCTTGGTTGGCTTCCTCCCTTTCTTCTACACGATGTTGCATTAAGTCTGTTGGGAGTGAGTTTGCATGTTCTTTTGTCACCACTGGTAGCCTCTGTGGATATGGAGCCTTAGGCTTATATACTCTCACAACCTCCTCCTTTTTCATAGGAATCTCACTTGGTATGGGTGCCTCTTTTTCTTGTTCTTCTGATTCCTCCCTTGTAACCTCCATTTGGTCCTCATTTTTCTTGCTAGGTTCTCCTTCAAAGTAATTTACATTTGCTTCCATGTTTCTGGAGGCACTGTCTTGTTCCTGCCTCCATGCTCTGGACCATTGAATGAACTCCCCATTTGCTATTTTCTCCTCTTTCGTCATCTTTGTCAATTTTTCAAGGAGGAGTTCTATCCTAGTAAATTGATTGTCTTCTCTCTTTCTTCTGCGTTCTTCAAGGATGAGTTCTGCCTCAGCAAGTCTATCTACAGGAAATTGTGATGGTTGGTGATTGGCTTGTGAATGGAGTTGGTTATTTTGTGGCTGTGTGTTCTGAAAGTGGTATGGCTCTTGTGGGTAATGGAATGAGTTTTCTGGACTGTGAAAATAATTTTGTGTGTAGTGGGGTAAATTTTGTGAATGGTGGAATGAATTGTATGGGTCTGGGAAGGAGTTTTATACTGAGGCATACTCAAATGGTGAAGAATTTGGACATCTAAAACTAAGAGGTGAGGTTGGATAATTAAGAGGTGATGGCTCTTGATGAATGGGGTATAGATTTGTGAAATCTCTTTGATTTTGATCTTCCTAGCCACAACTTGAGTAGTGATCAATTTCACTAAAATATGGACCATTTTGTGGCTCTGGAAAGTACCCCATTTCAGCTTCTTGATGCTCCCACCCACCATGAGCGTAATAACATGAATCATTCTGTGGTGGTGGGAGGCTTCTCTTGAATTTTGATTGACCAGAATATGATGGATGCTTTTTTCTTTCTTGCAAGATGCCCTGTCTCAAACAATAATCACCAAAAGAAATTAGAATCTCCATTGTTATAAATGAGAGATTCTTAGTGAGGAAATATCACAAACAGCTAGTGGTTAGTATGCTAAAAAGTAAATGAATAAAAAAAACAACTCAAATAGCAGAAAATAGCTGTAAGAAACTAAAACAAAAACAAATTACAAAAGAAAAGAAAAATTACTCAATCTAGTTATCCTCCAATTTAATAATTGTCAATACAAAACTAATCCCCGGCAACGGCACCATAAACTTGATTCGTGGAAATTTACCTCTCAACAAATTTCCTACCGACAAGTGCACCGGTTTGTCGTCAAGTAAAAACTCACTATAGAGTGAGGTCGAATCCCACAGGGATTGGTTGGTTGATCAATGTTAATTGGAGAATTGTTCTAGTTGAGCGAAATCAGAATTTAATTGAAAGTTGCAGAAAGTAAAATTGGCGGGAAACTTAAATTGCAGGAAATTAAATGACAGAAATTAAATTGCGGAAAATTAAATGACAGAATCTTAAATTGCTGGAAATTAAATGGAAATGGGGAATTAGCATGAAAGTAAAGAGCAGAAAGTAAACAGAATGGGGAGATCAGAGATGGGGGTTCATTGGGTTTCAGGAGATATTGAATTCTCCGGATTAAATCATTTTCACCTCTTCCTCAATCAATGCATTCATTGACATTGCTTGGCAATCTTAGATGATTGGATCCCAATGTCTTGGCTCACCAATCTCTCTAAGCATGAACAATTGCCCAATGTCTTGATTTAATTTCTCATGGGAAGAGTTGAAGTTCGGTCATTGACTTAACCACACAATTTCATAGATCAAAGTGTTGGTAGGATTACATCTCACTATATCCATCCAAACCCCAATCTAATCCAATGTGAGAAAGTAATTCTAGCATGAATTCTTCATTCCTCTCTCAAGGCTTCGAAGAATTCCAATTGTGGATAGCTTCTCTCTCAAGACAACTATCCAATTGAATTAAGACTGAAAGCTTTCTAACAAAAATCAAGAGAAAAGAAAGAAGAGAAAGATGAAAATTACTATTGATCCATTGAATTACAATAGAGCTCCCTAACCCAATGAAATGAGGTTAGTTGATCATAGCTCAATTCAATTTATAGAGAAGAAGAGTGCAGGAGAATTAAAGAAAATACAAAAGAAACTAAAAGAAAAGTGCCGGACAGGAAATTGAACTCCCAGAGCCACCTTTCAGGGCCTCCCGAAAGCTCCTTCAATCTTCAACAATTCTTCTATTTATGACCCTCTTCTCGTCTTCAATTGGATCAAGTAATTGGATGTGGGCCTTGGTTGAAGCATTTAGGAGTGATTCTTAGTGATGCAGAGAAGAGAGATTTTTTAATTGCAGAGTTCTAGTGTCCACGTTGGAGTCAAAGTTTGATGGCCAACGTTGACTCAAACGGCCTTCTTAAAAACCAAAAAAAATAAAAATAGATAACTTTGCTATCATTGGTGTTTGACTCAATATTGGAGGGCCAACGTTCTGCTTACAAATGCGTAAGCGTGCATCACGCGTTGACTCAATATTGGAGGGCCAACGTTCTGCTTACAAATGCGTACACGTGCATCACGCGTACGCGTGATGCACGGTTACGCGTGCATTGCCATTTCCCCATCCACGTGTACGCGTCACTGACGCGTACGTGTCGATTCTAGTTTTTCCAATCCAAATTCTGGGCTCCTCGTCACGGACGTTGGAGGCAACGTTTGAGGCAACGTTGGACCTCCAACGTTTGTTTGTTGACGCGTACGCATGACCCACGCGTGCGCGTGGATGGTAAATTTTGCCATTCCACGCGTGCGCGTGACTCACGCTTGCGCGTGGATATGAAAATTTTGTTTTTTCATGCGTCGCTCAAAACTCCTTTAGCTCCAAAATTTGAATATTTTCAATCAATGACGTTGGAGGTAACATTGATTCACCAACGTTCCCTCCAACGTTGGCATCTATGTTTTCTTCTTCGAGAACGTTGCCTTCACTGTTGAATGGCTAACGTTGGCTCCAACGATGGCCTCTCCTTCTCTTCTTCCTTGCTCTTCTTTTTCTTCTTTCTTCCTATCATCAACCAAACAAAATGCATCAAAGTTTTGCTATAATCATAAGAATTTGCCTCATTCTTAGCACACAAGTAATTATGGCATAAATCTCATGAAAATGCATCAAATTAACCATGTTTTCATGAATCAAGATAAGCATGAATTTCTCATCAAAATACTTACTTATTTCCTAAGAAATGCATGAAAACCAAGTAAAAACTAATGAAAAAGGCTAGTGAAACTAGTCTAAGATGCCCTGGCATCACATACCTTGATCCTAGCCCCATTACAACCTTTGGATAAGTCCTCATGATATTTGTATGCATGCATTAAATAATTATTGATTGTTAGATGAAAAACAAATCTTAGAAAATAAGATTAGAAGAGAATTGAGTGAATCAACCCTGTACACTTGAGCAATTAGAGAGTATACACATCCGATAAGGGTTTCGATTGCTCAATTCTATGTTTCTACCTATGATTATTTCTTGTCTTGCATGTTTGTAAATTCTCTTCAATGACTCTAATCAATTGTTGGATTTGATTTGATTGTGATTGCTTTAGCCTTAATGATCATATATGTGTTCTTAAAAATTGATTTATTTTGACCAACTAGTTGCATGCATTGCACATAGGTAGTTTACTTTGAATAAAGGTTGATACCCCTTTCTTGTCTTTCTTGAGTTTAGCATGAGGACATGCTATTGTTTAAGTGTGGAGAGATTGATAAATCACAATTTTATTGATAAACCACAATTTTATTGAATTTAGTGGATTTTATCAACTTTTTCCACATTTATTCATTAAAGTAGCATGGTTTTGTAAATTCTCCCTAAATTGTACTTAAGAGTAAAAACATGCTTTTTAGGCCCATAATTTGCTAAATTTAATTAACTTTAATTTCATTCGATGCCTTGATGTGTTTCCTAAGTGATTGTAGGCTTAGAAGGCAAAGATTGGATTGAAGAAATGAAGAAAAAGCATGTAAAAGTGGAGAATTCATGACGAAAAAAGTTTTGAAAATCTGCCGGTTCCGCGTACTGTAACACCCTACCACACAGAGTCTTATGCTTAAGTCATAAAGATGAGGTGGCAAGGTATTACGACCTCTAAAAGTAAAAATATATTTATAATAATAGTTGAAAGGAATTTTAACTAGATGCCTGTGAAGAGAAGTTAAGCAAAGTGTTAAACAGAAAATTGCATCACTCGCGTAAGAGATAAATATGAGAGAAGAATTCCAAAGATACATATATCAAGGCGTCTGACTCAGCTCGCAAACTAGAACCGGACAGAGCATATAAACATATATACATGAGAATTCTAAAATGACCCAAAGCAGAAAAATGACAACCTATTTCTCCAAGTCAACCTCTAAGAGGGACAAACATAAAATACAAGGTGAAAAATCTATATACATATATAAATATAAACAAAATATGTCCCTGAGTCCCAAGAGTTCTTCGCTTCATCCGAGTCTCCAGAATACAGAGTGGTTCTTCTTAACCTGCATCTGAAAAATAACAATATTGTATGGAATGAGAACCCGGGGTTCTCGGTATGGTTAAGGTGCCCACGTATATAATAAATAAGGTCTCGGAAAAGCCAGAGGCAATCCTAGAACACTAACACTCAGATTATAAAATCTAAAGGAATAAACTGAACCATAAATTTGGTAAAACTCTCTAAGGTACCCAAGTCACAATATAACCCTAACACTGCAGTTTACTTCCACTTACACCTAACATAACATTCTATACATTTTAACTGCTTACTAATAAATCATGGTTAACCAACTCTTACCACTAATCCAACTAGTCTCGGCTTGTGGTCCAAATCAAACCAGCTCGGCCTCCGACCCAAATAAACTCAACCCGGCCTCTGGCCCATTTCAAATCAAATCAGCATTATCACCCATCCACCACCAAGGTACTCAAATAGAAAGACAATCACAAACACAAGAAAATACAAGGTAAACACATTTAAATAATAGTTACAGCAAGTATCACAGTTATCAGTTAAACAGAATTTATCAAATAGGCAAACCAAAACAATTATGCACACCCAAACAAAGCAAACAAATGCAACATGATGCATGCATGTCCTACTGGCCGTGAGCTCACGTGTCGGTTAAATTGCCAGAACCCGACACATCCGGTAGCTAACCCGGACATTGGTATCTAGGTTGCGCATCTCTAGGAGGATCATAAACAAAGGAGAGTGCCTTTCTACATCGAAGAAGTGTGCCTTTTCACCTTCTCCTGGAGGAGATACGAAGGAGAGTGCCTTTCCACATCGAAAGGGCATGCCTTTCCACCTTGCAACCAGAGAAGAATGTGGGAAAACAATACGAAGAAGAGTGCCTTTCCACTTTCCCCACACACTCATCACGAGAAGAGAGGGAACTTCCATCCTCAACTTGCCATCTGACTACATTTTTCAAGTTAACGAGCAAGCGGGATCGCTAATAAACCCCAATTTTGTGGTTTATCTTGTGTTGATTTTAGGGGATTTTATCAACTTTTCTCACATTTATTCAATGAAATAGCATGGTTTCATGACTTTCTCCGAATTTGTGCTTAAGTGTAAAAACATTCTTTTTAGGCCTTTAATTTGCTAGTTTTAAGTCATCTTTTGATTCCACTAGATGCCTTAATGTTTTTGTTAGTGAATTCAGGTTAAAAAGGCTAGGAATGGATAAAAGAAGTGAAGAGAAAAGCATACAAAGTAGAGAATTCATGGAAAATCAAGGATTGGGAGTACATTCATCGACGCGCACGCGTGACAGACGCGCACGGGTGGAGATGAAGTCGTATGGCGACGCGTATGCTTGACATGATGCGTACGCATGACCCATGCGTACGCATCGTAGCTCGCACGTGACCTCATTAAAGTGAAAATGTTGGGGGCGATTTCTGAGCTTTCAAGGCCCGAATCTAACTGATTCCATAGACTATTTCATGCAGAATTGATGATTGGTCAGGGAAGCAATTAGTAGAGTTTTGACCATGCTTTAGTTAGTTTCTAGAGAGAGAAGCTCTCTCTTCTCTCTAGAATTAGGTTAGATGTAGATTAAGATTTCTTTAGATCTAGGTTTAATTCATGCTTTGATTTACTTTTCCTCTCTAATTTGTTGTTACTTTACCATTGCTTTCCAAGTTTAGCATTTTACTCTTTGTATTTGTTTACTTTGTTGTTGATGCACTCTGGTTTCTTCTATTTTCCTTTAATGCAATTTATGTTTGATTTCTTTTATTGTTTAATTGCTTTGTTGTTGTTAAATTCCTTTCAATTGGTAGTTATAGATTTATTTTTCTTGCAATTTTATCTTGCTTTCCTTTTATGTCTTCCAAGTGAGAAAACATTTTGAGTTTATATTTCTAGAGAGAGAAACTCTCACTACTCTCATTTTAGTGTTCTTGTTACTCTAATATTGTAGATCTTGGATTTGGATCTTGTTTACTTTGATTTCTATTAATGCATCAAAGAATTTCATGTTTATTGTTGTTAATTGCTTGATTGTGGTTAATTGTTTGTAGTAAATGACCTTGAATTGAATTTTCTTCTCAATTTCACAATGTCTTTCATTATTGCTTGCCAAGTGTTTGAAAAATTGTCAACTATAGTTATAAAGTAGCTTTTTACTCTTGGCTTGGGGGTTGGGTAATTGGAGACACTTGAATTGTCAAAGTCTTTCGTTGATTGAAATTTGGAAGTTGCTAGTTGATTTGAATGTCACTAAGTGAAGCAATAACCAAGTGAAGCAATAACCAATTCTTGTCACAATTGATCGAGGCAATGATGATAGGAATTCCAATTCTCACCCCTAGCCAAGGATTTTATATTGATTGATTATCATTTGCTTTTGTTAGTTCGATTTCTAGGTTTACTTAGTCCAATTGTTAATTGCTTATTGTCTTAATTCATGCTCATTTACTTTTCTTGTATTCAACTCCAAAAACACCAAGAGAACTCCTAACCAATAATGTGCATCTTAGGGCAACTCCTAGGGAGAACGACTCGGAATTCTACTCCCGGTTATTGATTTTGAATTGTGGTGACACATTTTCTAAGTTTGATGCGGGATTGCTTGTTGGTTTAGACTATACTCATGACAGAATTTATTGATAAATTCTAGACCGACAAAATTTCACGCATCAAAATGGCGCCGTTGCCAGAAAAATGCAAATGTGTGCCTTGTTATTGGTTATTGTACATTTGTTAATATTGTGAATAGCTTTATTTTTTTGGATTTCCTTATTAGTTTGCTAGCTTTAGGACTTTGTTTCATTATTTCTTATTAGCTTTTGATTTTTATTTTCTCTCTTCACTATGAATTCTCACCCATTTGGCTATGAGTTTGGTTACAACTATGTTGTAGGAAGTGAAGATTATAATGAAGACATGCATCAAGGATGGAACAATCAAGGGTGGGAGGAGCCTCAAGCTTATGGATAACCTTCTTGGCAACAACCTCCTATGGTTTCTGTTCATACCCCGGGTCGAACTGTCCGACCCGGGATGTTTAGCGACAAGGCGACCGACCTCTTCAGGTCAGACTATCCGACCTCCTCTTAAAGAGCTTGGCCAAATTGCCAGGAAAGCCCAATAAAGGGCCCAAATAGAGGAACACGACCTAAATCTGAAGGCAGCCCGAGCCTAGAGAGATAAGGGCGGTTCCCTTGAAGATAAGATGACCTCACTCAAAGATAAGATAAGATAAGATAAGATAACTAACTTATCTTACCTAAAAAGGTCACTCCACACTATTATAAATACACTGGAGCACCCAGGTTTAACTCATACTCTGATTCTACTAAAAACCTGCTTAATACCCTTGCTAACTTAAGCATCGGAGTCCCTTGTAGGTACCACCACCCTCCGGTGACAAAGGATCAGTAGCATAGCCAGTCCAACAAGTCGGACACCATAGTTCCGGCCGCCACTCACCAGCCGGACACGTTAGCTCCGACCAAATACAGAAGATCTCGTCCGAGATCGACCTACAGTTTCAGGTAACGCTCGGAACATTGGCGCCGTTGCCGGGGAATGATGACAAGTCATCTTAGCCTAGTTTTACTAGTCTTTTTCTTTTGTTTTCACTTGAATTATGCACTTTCTTGAGCTACAAGCAAGCCAATTTAGGTAGATTTTCATGCTTCCTTTGATTTGATCAACCATAGATAAATTAACGCAATTTCATGAGGTTTGATGCCATAATTGTTACATATTAAGATAAAATGAATATCTCATGATTTTGAGCATAGCTTTGATGTGTTTGGTTGATTATGATAGGTGAAGAAAGCTTGGAGAAAGGTTGAAGCAAGAAGGAATGGCTAGGAGTAAAGGGAGGACAATGGAATAAGTGAAATTGAACCAGGAAGCAAAAAAGCTAGACCTAAAGTTAGCCTCAAACTTTTGGGTGAAAAGTTAGCCCCAACGTTAGACCCCTAACTTTGAGGCTAACGTTGGCACATGAAAATCACCCCTGGGCACCAAAAGTTTGCGCCAACGTTAGCCCCTAACTTTGAGGCTAACGTTGGCATGAAGAAAACCTCCCTGGGCACCAAAAGTTTGCGCCAACGTTAGCCCCTAACTTGGTGGCTAACGTGGGCACATGAAAATCACAAGGGGAGGAGCAAAAGTTTGCGCCAACGTTAGCCCCTAACTTGGTGGCTAACGTTGGCGCCACA
>NC_029794.2:66787636-66794840 GCF_000816755.2 Arachis ipaensis
AATAGTTTTCGGAGAGCTTTTGATATTGAGTGATCTTTAATTTCTTTGTTTTGGGGAAGGAGAATTCACTTCTCTTCCTCTCAGTTTTATTGCTTTCAATATCAATTACAATTGTCTTGGATTTTTGGGTTGGAGAATTGAAGAAATTCTGTTTCAATCTCAACCTTGGATCTCACTGCTTTATTTACTGCTTGATTGAATTTAATTTCTGTTAATTACTCTTCATCTATTTTCCTTGCAATTTACAATTCCCTTGCAATTGTTCTTGTTGGATCTAGGAAGGCATTGAGATCTAGACTAGACTTGGTTTTCTAGTCTCTGGGTCCTGAGATCTAATTTCCCAATTTTACATTTTCTGTTTACTGTTTTCATGTTCATTTACTTTTCTGCTTCAAGATCCAATCTAACCCAAACCTTCTTCTACTTCTCTGCTTGATGCAATTTACTTTTCCTTGTTTAAATTCTGCAAATCCAATCCCCAATTCCCTTTACAATTCCAGCCGTTTACATTTCTTGCACTTTAAGATTCCACAATTTACATTTCTTGCATTCTAAGTTTCTGCTATTTAATTTCTTGTTCTTTAAGATTCAGCACTTTAATTTCCTGTTCTCCTTACTTCCATGCAATTTAATTTCTGCAAATCACAAAACACTCAACCAAATCTTGATTCGCTCGACTAAATTAACCACTAAGCTAAAATTGCTCAATCCTTCAATCCCTGTGGGATCGACCTCACTCCCGTGAGTTTTTATTACTTGATGCGACCCGGTATACTTGCCGGTTAGATTTGTGTGTTTTGGGAGAAATTCATTGTTTCACCAAAATTACTCATCAAGTTTTTGGCACCGTTGCCGGGGATTGATTAGATTGACAATGATTAAGTGAGGTGGTAATCTAGATCAAGCACTTTGTCTTTAATTTTGATTAACCCACTAACTGTTTGATTTTTTGCTTAAACTAACTAACACTTCAATCTAGCAGTAGATTGAAGTGTCACTGGTTTTGTGCATTTCTCATGCTCTGCTTGTATGTCAGGCACAAGAAGAACCACACCCAATTTTCATGAACAAGACGAAAGAACTCTCAGGAGGTTAAGAAGAGCTGAAAGAGGGAAAAATATTGTTGGAGAAGAGGAATCAGACGAAGAATTCCAAGAGATGGAGGAACATTCAACCAATCCACCAGGTGGAGCAGACAACAATAATGACAACCCACCCCAGAGGAGAGTTTTGGCCTCCTACACCTTTGCAAATCCTAGACATTGTGGAAGCAGCATCTTGGCTCCAAATGTCAATGCTAACAATTTTGAACTCAAGCCACAACTCATCACTTTAGTTCAGAACAATTGCTCTTTTGGTGGAGGACCACTTGAGGACCCACACCAACACTTATCCACTTTCTTGAGGATATGCAACACTGTCAAAACTAATGAAGTGCCCCCTCAAGGAAAAATCACCCCAACTTCAGATGGGGAGACACTCACAACCAAAACCAACACCTATGGCAGAGGAATTCAAATCAAAACAACCCAAGAAACAACCAAAACTACAACCAGCAGCAGACTAACCAAAACACATACAGAAAACCTCAAAACAACTACCCTAATCTCAACCAGTACCAATCCAATAACCAACCTACCAACCAAAATACCTATCATCCAACACCCACATCTCACAACCCACCACAAGCACCACCTGAACCTCAAAGACTCACCAACTTAGAGACCTTGATAGAAAAAATGATGAAACACCAGGAAATAACAAACAAAAACCATGAAGCATCATTAAAGAGCCTAGAGAGGCAGATTGGGCAACTCTCCAAGCAAGTATCTGTTGAGAGACCTTCAAACTCACTGCCCAGTGACACAATCCCAAATCCCAAGGAGGAATGCAAGGCAATACAATTAAGGAGTAGGAGAACATTGATAAGCAACAATGACACTACACAGAAGCAAGCAGAGAGCATCAAAAAACCAACAGAGGATGAGAAGCAAACAAAGGCAGATGGAGTTAAGGAGCAAGTTGTGATGCCAAACAAAAACACTGAGAAACCCAAGGAGAAAAGCAACCAGCTACATAGCTCAAAGAAAGTAGCTCAGGGACAGCAGCAAATAGGAAAGAGCATCACACCTCTAATGCCTTATCCTCAGAGGTTCAACAAAGAGGTTAAAGACCAGCATTTTCACAAGTTCCTTGAGATTTTTAAGAAGCTGGAAATTAATATTCCCTTGGCTGAAGCACTTGAGCAAATGCCTCTGTATGCCAAATTCTTAAAGGAGCTTGTCAACAAGAAAAGAAGCTGGGATGAGAAAGAAACCATAATGATTACTGAGGAATGCAGGACCTTGATTCAAAAAGGGCTTCCTCCCAAGCTTGAGGACCCAGGGAGCTTCCTGTTGCCTTGCACCATTGGGGAATTAACCATCACTAAAGCAATGTGCGATCTCGGAGCAAGTATTAACTTAATACCATCCTCCCTGGTGAAAAAGCTGCATATAGAGGAGGTCAAACCAGTACAAATGTCTCTGGAACTGGTAGACAAGTCAATGGTATACCCCAGGGGATTTTATTGATGTCTTGTTAAAGTGTTCATTTAGTTCAAACAAATTCAAATTTCTTTTAAAATAAGTAAGCTAGTCTATGTGTGTGCTTGTGTGTTTACTTCCACTTAGCAAAAAGTATGTTTTGTCCCCTGCATCTTTAAGTTCAATAAAAAAAATGTTTGAATGTGAAGTAAGATAGTCTCTGTTAGATAGAAGTAGAATAAAAGTAAGTGGTGGTATGTGTGTGATTGTACAATAGCTTACTTTTAGTGAATAAAGAGCTAGGATATCTCCTTCTAAGTATAGAGTGGCCTACTGTCTATGAATCTCAATTAAATAAAAAATCCTTGGTTAAAAAGAAAAAACAAAAAGAAAGAAAGAAAAGAAATAGCCAAAAAGTGGCAGAACAAAAGGAAACAAAAAGAAACAAAGCTGGACACCAATAGCTTGAACCTTAGAATATATGCCTGTGGTGTCTTTGTATTAGGATCTGTGGAATGGCTAGGAGTAAAGGGAGGACAACGGAATAAGTGAAATTGAACCAGGAAGCAAAAAAGCTGGACCTAAAGTTAGCCTCAAACTTTTGCACAAACTTTTGGGTGAAAAGTTAGCCCCAACGTTAGACCCCTAACTTTGAGGCTAATGTTGGCACATGAAAATCACCCCTGGGCACCAAAAGTTTGCGCCAACGTTAGCCCCTAATTTGGTGGCTAACGTTGGCGCCACAAGTGCACAAGGTAAGGCCAACGTTAGGGCCAAAGTTTGACCCCTAACTTTGGCACCAACGTTGGTATCAGATGGATATGGGTGCTGATATGAAAAGTTTGGGCAAAAGTTAGCCCCCTAACTTTTGCTCAAACTTTTGGTCCAACTTTTGCAAAACTCAAACCCGGTTCAATTGGTTCGTTTTGGTTCCTCTTCAAACTCCAAGAGCAATCAACCAAGGCCTCTTTCAACCCAATTCCACCAAGAGCAAAGGCCCAACTCAAGGCTTGAAGATCATTGGAAGAAAGTGTATAAATAGGATAGAATTCAAGTTCTTCGGGGAGCTTTCTTTTGGAATTTTCATAATAGTTTTCGGAGAGCTTTTGATATTGAGTGATCTTTAATTTCTTTGTCTTGGGGAAGGAGAATTCACTTCTCTTCCTCTCAGTTTTATTGCTTTCAATTTCAATTACAATTGTCTTGGATTTTTGGGTTGGAGAATTGAAGAAATTCTGTTTCAATCTCAACCTTGGATCTCACTGCTTTATTTACTGCTTGATTAAATTTAATTTCTGTTAATTGCTCTTCATCTATTTTCCTTGCAATTTACAATTCCCTTGTAATTGTTCTTGTTGGATCTAGGAAGGCATTGAGATCTAGACTTGGTTTTCTAGTCTCTGGGTCCTAAAATCTAATTTCCCAATTTTACATTTTCTGTTTACTGTTTTCATGTTCATTTACTTTTCTGCTTCAAGATCCAATCTAACCCAAACCTTCTTCTACTTCTCTGCTTGATGCAATTTACTTTTCCTTGTTTAAATTCTGCAAATCCAATCCCCAATTCCCTTTACAATTCCAGCCGTTTACATTTCTTGCACTTTAAGATTCCGCAATTTACATTTCTTGCATTCTAAGTTTCTGCTATTTAATTTCTTGTTCTTTAAGATTCAGCACTTTAATTCCCTGTTCTCTTTACTTCCATGCAATTTAATTTCTGCAAATCACAAAACACTCAACCAAATCTTGATTCGCTCGACTAAATTAACCACTAAGCTAAAATTGCTCAATCCTTCAATCCCTGTGGGATCGACCTCACTCCCGTGAGTTTTTATTACTTGATACGACCCGGTACACTTGCCGGTTAGATTTGGGTGTCTTGGGAGAAATTCGTTTCTCCGCGAAAATATTCCATCAGGGAACCTAGAGGTCATCCCATCACCATGGCAGACAACCATGACAACGACCACGACTCTGATCTAGAAGATCGGACGCTGCAAAAAAACGCGAACACCACACCAAAAGATACCCCTCAGCCTAACAAAGACAAAAATACGCCAAACGCGGAAGCCATGGAGGCACTTCAAAACCGCCTAAAACAACTCAAAAAAGAGGTGAAGCATCAATGAGAAGCTGAGAAAGACCTACAAAGGGAAGTCAGGCGATGCCGCGAGTTAGAGGACAAATTCACAAAACTCGAAGTAGATCTCAAGGCCAAAAATACTCGATCCAAGCACGAAGACGACTCCCGTAAAGACCAAGACCCATTCACCAAAGAGATCATGAAGGCCAAAATCCCAATGTACTTCAAACTTCCCGACATGACTTTATATGATGGCACAGCAGATCCCGGCCATCATCTCAGTAATTTCAGAAGTAGAATGTACCTCACTGTAGCCTCAGATGTAATTCGCTGCAAAGCCTTCCTGACTACTTTAACAAAGATAGTAATTATATGGTTCGACAATCTACCTCAGGTCTATCTCAAGCTTCAACGACTTAGCCAAGAAGTTTCTAACCAGATTCTCCATCCAAAAAGATAAAGCTAAGCACGCCCCAAGTCTATTAGGAATTAAGCAAGGAGATCGGGAAAGTCTCCGCAGCTACATGGAAAGATTCAACAAAGCATGTCTGGACATACAAAGCCTACCAACAGAGGCCGCCATTATGGGTCTCATCAATGGCTTACAAAAGGGACCTTTTAGCCAATCTATATCGAAAAAACACCCCACATCTCTGAATGAAGTGCAAGAACGAGCAGAGAAGTACATCAACATGGAGGAAAACTATCGACTAGGAGAGATCTTAAAATCTGGATTCACCTACTCCTCCCGAGATAAAGAGTCCAAAAAGAAAGAAGATCAACATGGGGAAAAAATAAAAAAATACCACAATTATGCCCCTCTTCGGGTGTTCCTTGAGGATGTCTACAGAGAAGTTTGCCATACTGAAAAAATACCCCTAGCTCGACCACTCAAAGGCAAAAAAGGAGGAGGAAATCGGACTGAATATTGTGAATACCATCGAATTCGTGGGCATTCCACCAACGAATGCTTTGACTTAAAAAACGTCATAGAAAAACTAGTAAGAGAAGGGAAATTAGGTCTATACCTAGCCACCCGAGACGATGAGCAAAGAAAAAGAAGAAGGGACGAAGATGTCGGACGAACTGAGCAATCACCTCGTACACCAGAGAGACACGTCCACATGATACACGGAGGATTTGCGGGAGGAGGAATCTCCAAATCATCTCGCAAAAGATATCTTAAAGAAGTATATCATGTCGAGGGAAAAGAGGAAACACTCGACATCCCCACAATTACTTTCACTAGGGAGGACGCAACTGGCATCATCTCAGGACACGACGATCCCATGGTCATCACCATCATATTGGCCAACGTAAATCTCCACCGCACACTAGTCGACTAGGGAAGCTCCGCCGACATCTTGTTCAAAATTGCCTTCGACAAACTCAGTTTGGAAGAAAAAGAACTCAGAGCATATCCAAACAATCTGTTTGGACTGGGAGACACTCCAATCCAACCACTCGGGTACATCTCACTACACACTACCTTTGGAAAAGGAAATCAATCAAAAACGCTCAAGATAGACTACATCGTGGTCGATGTGAGTTCAGCCTACAATGCCTTAATAGGTCGGACAACGTTAAATCAGCTCGGCGCAATAGTCTCGACTTTACATCTATGCATGAAGTTCCCAACTGCAGAAGGAATAGCTACAATAAAAGCATACCAGAAGACCGCGCGCCGTTGTTACAACGAAAGTCTAAACCTTAGAGGCAGAGGAGAAGAATTCCACACGATCGAACTCGGTGGAGTTCAGAGGCGGGAAGAACTCCGCCCACAACCCGAAGGAGAAATAGAAAAAGTCCAGATCGGAGATATCCCGGACAAAACAACTAATATCGGTACAACCCTAAAAAGAGACATAAAAGAATCACTCGTACAGTTCTTACAAGATAACGTCGACCTCTTCGCATGGAAGGTTGCAGACATGCCAGGCATAGACCCCAAGTTAATGTGCCACAAGCTAGCGGTCTACCCAGGATCTCGACCAGTACAACAGAGGCGTAGAAAGCTCGGACCAGAATGATCCAAAGCTGTGGAAGAGCAGGTACAAGCTCTACTGGAGGAAGGATTCATAAGAGAAGTCAAGTACCCACTATGGCTAGCTAACGTCGTCTTGGTGAAAAAATCAAATGGGAAGTGGCGGATGTGCACCGACTACACTGATCTCAACAAAGCTTGCCCAAAAGATCTTTATCCACTCCCAAGTATCGACGCTCTGGTGGATGCCTCCTCCGGATATAAATACCTCTCGTTTATGGACGCATATTCGGGATACAATCAAATCCCGATGTACCCACCCGACAAAGAAAAAACTTCATTCTTAACCCCAAAAGCAAACTACTGCTACATCGTCATGCCTTTTGGACTTAAAAACGCAGGAGCTACTTACTAGAGATTGATGAATAAGGTCTTTACGGATCACATCGGAAAAATCATGGAAGTCTATATGGACGACATGTTAATAAAGACACAAAGTGAAGAGACGTTATTGTCCGACCTCACCCAAGTATTCGACAATATAAGAAGGCATGGCATGCGACTTAATCCTGCAAAATGCACCTTCGCAGTAGAAGCTGGCAAATTCTTGGG
>NC_029794.2:66794866-66814848 GCF_000816755.2 Arachis ipaensis
TGGGACAGCCACCTATCCTATCTCGGCCACGGGAAGGAGAACCACTTATGTTATACCTCGCAGTAGGAAGTCGGGCAGTAGCCTCAGCATTAGTTTGAGAAGACGACAGTGGGCAACAACCTGTTTATTTCATCAACAAAGCATTACAAGGATCCGAGCTGAACTACCAAAAAATAGAAAAATTCACCTACGCTCTCATACTAACATCTCGACGACTTCGTCCATACTTCCAAGCTCACACCATTAGGGTTCGAACCAACCAACCCATAAAAGGGATTTTGCAGAAAATAGACTTAGCAGGCAGAATCTTGCAATGGGCAGTCGAGTTGTCTGAATTCGACCTTCAATATGAAGCTCGGACAGCCATCAAATCACTATATCTGGCCGACTTTATTGCAAAATTTACAGACACCCCGGAAATCCCTACAGAATGGAATCTCTATGTAGATGGTTCCTCAAATAAAACTGGAAGCGGTGCGGGTGTGATAATAGAAAGCGACCAGAGAACCCAAATCGAGCTTTCCCTCAAATTCGGGTTCCCTGCCTCAAACAACCAAGCTGAATATGAGGCGCTACTGGCTGGTTTGAAACTGGCTAGGGAGGTTGGAGCTCAAAAGCTTATCATCTTTAGCGACTCATAAGTATTCACTTCACAAATAGCAGGGAGCTACCAAGCCAAAGATCCCACCATGAAAAAGTACCTGGACAAAACCAGGGAATAGCTCGGAGAACTCGGGGAATATGAGGTCCGCCACATACCCCGAGAACAGAATGCCCGAGCTGACGCACTCTCAAAACTAGCCAGCACCAAACCAAGGGGCAACAATAGAAGCCTCATCCAAGAAATGCTGCAGAACCCGTCAATCTCAGAAGAAGAAAAAGTCCTAGCCATAACAAGTCCGGATCAAGGATGGATGACTCCCATAATTAACTACCTCAAAACAGAAACACTCCCCACAGATAAGAAGGAGGCAAAGAGGTTAAAAACGGAGGTACAATACTACACTATCATAAACAATACTCTATAAAAAAGAGGGATTTCAATACCATTGTTAAAATGTGTACCGACTTCCAACACAAAGGAAGTTTTAGAAGAAGTACACAATGGCATATGTAGCAATCATCTCGGAGCGCAGGCACTTACCAAAAAAGTACTCCGAGCCGGATTTTATTGGCCAACTCTACAAAAAGAAGCCACAGAGTTCGTAAAGACGTGTCCACCATGTCAGAAACATGCCAACTTTCACATCGCCCCGCTAGAGGAGCTCATCAGCGTAACCTCACCCTGGCCATTCGCAAAATGGGGACTCGACCTTCTCGGACCGTTCCCTCAGGGATCAGGACAAGTCAAATTTCTCATAGTAGGGGTAGACTACTTCACAAAATGGATCGAGGCAGAACCTCTAGCTAATGCCACTGCTCAAAGAAGTCGAAAATTCCTATATAGAAATATTGTCACAAGGTTTGGGGTTCCATACTTCATCACCACAGACAATGGCACCCAATTCACAGATGCAGGCTTCAGAAAGTTAGTGGCCGACTTGAACATAAAACACCAATTCACCTCCGTAGAACATCCCCAAGCCAATGGACAAGCCGAAGCTGCCAACAAAGTCATATTGGCTGGTCTAAAATGGAGATTACAGGACGCAAAGGGAGCCTGGGGTGAAGAGCTCCCACAAGTCCTATGGGTATACTGAACAACGCCACATTCCACCACAAAGGAATCACCCTTCCGATTAGCTTATGGAATGGAGGCAATGATCCCAGTGGATATTAAAGAAGGGTCACCCAGAGTGATCCACTATAATGAAGAAGCCAACTCGCAAGTTCAAAGGGAAGAACTCGACCTATGATGAGCGGATAATTGATACGCTTTTTGGCATTGTTTTTAGTATGTTTTTAGTATATTTTAATTAGTTTTTATTATATTTTTATTAGTTTTTAAATAAAAATCACTCTTCTGGACTTTACTATGAGTTTGTGTATTTTTCTGTGATTTCAGGTATTTTCTGGCTGAAATTGAGGGACCTGAGCAAAAATCTGATTCAGAGGCTGAAAAATGACTGCAGATGCTGTTGGATTCTGACCTCCCTACACTCAAAGCAGATTTTCTAGAGCTACAAAAGCCTAATTGGCGCGCTCTCAATTCCGTTGAAAAGTAGACATTCTGGGCTTTCCAGCAATATATAATAGTCCATACTTTGTCCGAGATTTGATGGCCAAACCGGCGTTCCAAGTCAGCTCAAGAATTCTGGCGTTTAACTCCAAAACTGGCACAAAAGCTGGAGTTAAATGCCCAAACTAGCACAAAAGCTGGCGTTTAACTCCAAGAAAAGTCTCTACATATGGAAGCTTCAATGCTCAGCCCAAGCACACACCATGTGGGCCCGGAAGAAGATTTCTGCATTAATTACTTATTTCTGTAACCCTAGGCTACTAGTTTTCTATAAATAGGACATTTTGCTATTGTATTTTCATCTATCTTTTACTCATACTTTTGATCTTTGATAAGTCTTATGCTATCTTAGACACGTTTGGAGGCTGGCCTCACGGCCATGCCTAGACCTTGTTCTTATGTATTCTCAATGGTGGAGTTTCTACACACCATAGATTAAGGTGTGGAGCTCTGCTGTTCTTCATGAATTAATACAATTACTATTGTTTTTCTATTCAACTCAAGTCTATTTCTTCTCCAAGATATTTATTCGCACCAAAGAACATGATGAATGTGATGATTATGTGACACTCATCATCATTCTCACCTATGAACATGTGCCTGACAACCACCTCTATTCTACTAGCAATGGCTTGAATGCGTATCTCTTGGGTTTCTAATCTAAGATTGGAACCTTCGTGGTATAGGCTAGAATTATTGGTGGCCATTCTTGAGATCTGGAACGTCTAAACCTTGTCTGTGGTATTCTGAGTAGGATATGGGAAGGGATGACTGTGACGAGCTTCAAACTCGCGATTGTAGGGCATGTGACAGACGCAAAAGGATCAATGGATCCTATTCCGACATGATCGAGAACCGACAGCTGATTAGCCGATGTTGTGACAGAGGATCAGGACCATTTTCAGGAGTATGAATGATTGGAAGAAGGCAATAGGAAAGCAGAGGTTCAAGGGGAACAAAGCATCTTCATACGCTTATCTGAAATCCACCAATGAATTACATAAGTATCTCTATCTTTATTTTATGTTTATTTTCATCACCTTAAACTCCATAACCATTTGAATCCGCCTGACTGAGATTTACAAGATGACCATAGCTTGCTTCAAGCCGACAATCTCCGTGGGATCGACCCTTACTCATGTAAGGTTTATTACTTGGACGACCCAGTACACTTGCTGGTTAGTTGTGCGGAATTGTGACAAAGTGTGATTCACGTTTAAGAGCTCCAAGTCCTTTGGCGCCATTGTTGATGATCACAATTTCGCATACCAACCTACTTCTAGAAATTCGAGAAAGAGCTCGGATCAGAGAAGAGGCATTGAAACGTCGAAGGCTTCGAGATACAATCAAAAGGTAGTGCCGCGAAGTTTTGCAGAGAACGACCTCATCCTAATCTGAAATGATATCGGAACAACTCAATCTGGAGAAGGAAAGCTGGCAGCAAATTGGAAAGGACCCTACCGAGTCATAGAAGTACTTGGAAAGGGCTTCTACAGACTGTCCGAACTCGAAGGGCGAGAGCTTCCTAGATCATGGCACGCCTGCAACCTAAGAAGGTACTATAGTTAGGGGTAATAAAGGATCTTAGGATAAGGCGCACTCTTTTTCCTGAAAAGGTTTTTTAATGAGGTGCCAAGCCAAGACCTACAAATTGCCCGACTTAGAGGGATAAAACTCCCACATGTATATATCTGCATTTTCTTTTGAATAAAATTGTTTAGATCTTCTACAAATTCTCAAGACGCATTAATCTGAAACGCTAAAAATTCATCGCCCGATTATAAAGCTACAGATCGGCAGAAAGTGAAAATCAAATTCACTGCACATTCGCAAGAAAGACCAACAAAGATGAAAATCAAATTCATCAAAAGGTCGACCAAACGGGGATTAAACCCAATTTCTACAAAATCGGCCAAGATGAAAACAGAATAATGCAAGAAGTTATCGAAAGTGATCCATAGAAAGGACCTGACGAGGTCTTAAATAAATGGATTGCTAAAAAATAACTTAAAGACCGGCCGACGAAAAGAAGTCGGACCGGTCGAACACAATAACCAAAGTTATAAAAAGTAAATTCCTGGAAAGAGGTCTGGCCAGCCCTATAAAAGAGGATTACTAAAATAACTTCGAAGGGCCCGACATGATGAAGTCGACCCAGAACATAAAGTTGTAAAAGTAATCCCTGAAAGAGACCTGAACAAGGTCCAAAAAAGAGGATTACTAAAATAACTTCGAAGGGCCCGACATGATCCCAGAACATAAAGTTATAAAAGTAATCCATGAAAGAGACCTGAACAAGGTCCAAAAAAGAGGATTATTAAAATAACTTAGAAGGGCCCGACATGATGAAGTCGGCCCAGAACATAAAGTTATAAAAGTAATCCCTGAAAGAGACTTAAACAAGGTCCAAAAAAGAGGATTACTAAAATAACTTAGAAGGGCCCGACATGATGAAGTCGGCCCTGAACATAAAGTTATAAAAGTAATCCCTGAAAGAGGCCTGAACAAAGTCCAAAAAAGAGGATTATTAAAATAACTTAGAAAGGCCCGACATGATAAAGTCGGCCTCCCACAAACATGTTATAAAAATTAATCCCTAAAAGAGATCTAACAAAGGTCTTAACAAAACGGATTATTAGAAATAACTTCGGATCAAAGTAAGGAAGTCGACATACAAGTTGGACCCAAACATCCACAACCTCAAAAGAATCAAGCCACAAGTATGAAAATATAAAGGCAATCACAAGAGGTCGGACAACAAGGCTCCAACAAACCTAAAAAGGTACCAGACAGATGCAAGACAAACATGTTATGCAAAGCACAAAGTGATAATAATAACAAACTCAAGAGGCTACTAACAGTCACCCCAAGAGCTTGAGAAACTACTTTGTTTTTCAAAATAAAGTTGCTAAACAAGCAACTAAAAGAGTATCACAAAGTCAGAACCAATTACAAAATATAAAAAGTTCAAAGCCCACAAACCGGGCTATATACATAAACATCCAGGATAATCATTGAGGATTTGAACTTCTCAGCTGCATTAGCACGGGGTGAAGGAGGGTGAGTCTGAAGAGGCACCGCATCCACTGTCCCATCATCCCGGTTAAAGATTTGGCAATCAGGATCCGACCGGGGATGACCAGCCTCAGCTGAAGGGATTGACGAAGTCGGCGCAATAGATGTTTTGGCGGCAGATACAGGAGGAGGTTCGACATCATCATCATCAGGGTCATTAGGGACAATCTTACCGTCCTTCACAACATTGTCCAAGATGAAGAGAGTAAGGTCAAGCTCGGGTGCAAAAACCCGAACCTGCTACTTCAGGTTCTCATAAGCAGCAGTTACGCTAACTACAAGGTGACCCTGGAGTTCGGCATAATCAGCCCGGGCAGACTCCAAATCATCCCTGAGACGCATCATCTCTTTATAGGTCGTGACATAACTCTCCTTATGCCTCAACGCCGTGTCTTCAGCCAACTTCACAAAAGCCGCCAAGGCAACAGAACTAGCCTTTTCACCCTCCAACTCTTTTTCTAACTTGGTCACCTTCACATCGACCTCCTCCTTCAAACCCTTCATCCGATCGAACTCCAACTTGGCCTCCTCCAAAAAAGGCTTTGTAGCGTGAAGGGGAAGATCTTGGGCAGTCCGATATAAGGCCGCCCCCATGTGTGCCATCTTAATGCTGCTTCGAGTAATAAAATCCAGATGGCGAAGAAGAGAAACATCGTCAGTAGGGATGGAACCATAAGGACCAATTTGTTGGTCCACAAACTCGACAGCATCAAAATAAGGGGCATCAAGGTTAAAAGGCTCAGCGGTTTTTTGCTTTTTTAGAGGAGGAGCGCTAGTAGGAGAAGAGTTAGGAGCAGAAGACTGAGAAGGATCAACTAAATAAGTTGGAGGGATAGGGATTATCCTTCCAGGCCCTGAAGCAACTGAGACCGATTTCTTAGGAGGAACTTGGGAAGATCCCTCACCAGCAGCCTTGGACAAAGCAAGCTGAGCTGCGGTAGCCTTTTTGGCCTTCTTAAAGGCCTTCATAGAATCTGAAGTCTTGGCCATCTCTGAAACAAACAGAAGACCAACAAAGCCACGTTACAAATCAGAAAAGAAGACAAATTAGAAAAGAAGTAAAAACAGATAGAAAAAAGAAGTCGACCACTACCCAGCTCGGTTTGGAGAAGCGAGGGGTCCCCTAGAAACCTCTTAGTGTCAAGATAAGGAGGTTGCCCCCAATTCTCCTCCAACACACTCACAAAGGCCTGCTCGACCTCGTCCAACATCTCCCACAAATACCTCGACACAACTACTTTCTTTTGCCACTCTAAAGGAAAGGTAAGCTCATCATTCTCATCCAGGAAAAAGGGCCGAGCTCCTTCAACTGCTCGGACCTTGAAAATGTAGTTCTTAAAATCACGGAAAGATTCATCGTACATGGAAAAAACTTTCTTTCCCTGAGAAGCTCGGAAAAAAACTCAGGCAGCCTTCTTCTTAACCACCCCAGGTTTTGTTAAAACAAAGAGGTAAAAGAAGAGGGATTGGGAAGGATGGACACCCAGTTCATGACACAGCAATTGAAAGATTTTTATAAAGCCCCAGGAGTTGGGATAGAGTTGGGATGGAGCTTCATTACAAGACCACAACAGGTTGGTCTCAAAAGGAGTGAAAGGAAGAGTAATATTCATCTGACTAAAAAAGAAGTCATACGCATAGAAAAAGGGACGGTCTCCAACAACCCGAGTAGAAAAGAAAACTCTCTCTTTAGATGTAGGAGATACAAGCTCATAATTCTTTTCATCACTACTATTACTACAAACCCTGTGAAACTTCCTAAGCTGCTCACAAAATTCAGAATCAACCAGCGAAATACACAGAAGAACCATAGGATCCACCCAGTCGGCCATGCCATCAGGGACTTGGGAGGATATCTTGACAATATTTTTACGAGAAGACATGAGGTCAACTAGTCCTACAAACAAGAAAAGAAAATGGATTACTAAAAAACATCTCAGACGAAATCAGAACAGCTCGGACAAGCATGACACAGAGCAATACAAGCAACAAAAGAAAACCCTAGGACCCACACTAAAGATCCAGGGGCATCCTTTGGAGGCAAGTTATGGAACAAGGACTCAGGAAAACCTACAAGTCTACATCTCTACACGTTCTAACAGGAAGATAACACTCTGAGAAGAAAGCCACGAGCTACAAATCAAATAAAGTCATCAAAATAACTACCTCCCAAATTCACAGTCGCAGACGAAACTACCAAGCAACGAAAGTATCAAGAAGAAGTCATCAAAGACGCCACCTTATTCAGAAAATAAACACCTCAAACAAACAAATGACACGAAGAAAATCAAAACGAGCCACTAGAAGAAATCGTTACTTTCTACAAAGGTTCATCAGTAAAATCATCAACATAACAAAAGTCATCAAAAGGAGCAAACTTTTAGGTAAAGCAAACAGGTTCATAAAAACCAGAAAAACATGCAGCACAGCGACAAGCGAGCACGACAACGCAAAAAGGTTCAAGCTTTCCAAACATGTATTCAAGCAAAACCAAAATTTTACCAAGAACCGAAGGCAAAGCAAAAGAAGTAAAAAAGCAGAAAGGAGAACCAACCTGGAAAAAGGAGAAAGCTTCGAAGGAAATCGAGGACGGAAAGATAGAATCCAGAATCACCTTTCAAAACAAAGAAAGCACCAACAATCACCAAGCGACGTCACAGGGAGAAATGCAAAAATGCAAATTTCAGACGAAAACAGAAAGTGAGAAAAAAAAGGGGGGAAGTTACAGCAAAGAAACAGAGAAGAGAAACCATTTTTGTGAAAAGTTCAAAAATGAACGAAGAAATGGAGCTTTAAAAGAATTAATGAGGTTATTAAACCTTCGCGCATTCCCAAAGCAAGGAGACGCGCATTTTCAAAAGAATAAAATTCAAAAGAAAATGTTCCTCATTCAAAGGAGAACTCTACAAAAAAAAAGTCGACAAAATGCTCGAGTTCGGCTTCACCAAAGAAGAATCGAAGTCCTAAAACCAAGAATCGACCTCAAAAGAAAGACCGAGCTCGAGCAGGGGCATTGTTCATACCCTGGGTCAAACTGTCTGACTCGGGATGTTTAGCGACAAGGCGACCGACCTCTTCAGGTCAGATTATCCGACCTATTCTCAAAGAGCTCGGCCAAATTGCCAGGAAAGCCCAATAAAGGGCCCAAATAAAGGAAACGACCCAAATCCGAAGGCAGCCCGATCCTACAGAGATAAGGGGGGTTCCCTTGAAGATAAGATGACCTCACTCAAAGATAAGATAGGATAAGATAAGATAACTAACTTATCTTATCTAAAAAGGTCACTCCATACCATTATAAATACACTGGAGCACCCAGGTATAACTCATACTCTGATTCTACTAAAAACCTGCTTAATACCCTTGCTAACTTAAGCATCGGAGTCCCTTGCAGGTACCACCAGCCTCCGGTGACAAAGGATCAGCAGCATAGCCAGTCCAACAAGTCGGACACCACAGTTCCGGCCACCACTCACCAGCCGGACACGTCAGCTCCGACCAAGTACAGAAGATCTCGCCCGAGATCGACCTACAGTTTCAGGTAACCCTCGGAACAATTTCTTATAGGTATAATTCCACTCCTAATGCATATCAATCTAACAGATGTGGTGATCCTCATTGTGGTTGTTATCAACCACCACCATATGTTTATGAACCTCATCCTCAACATAGCCCTCAACCATACTCACAAGCCCCTCTTTACCAAATACCTTCCTATGACCTTCATCCACCATATAACTAATCACCCTTACCTCATCCTTGTGACCATTATGAGATAAAACCCATAGCACCACCCACATTCTAATACAATTACTCCCAAGGACCACAAATTCCATATACATCACCTCCATATCCTTACCAAGAAGAACCACCTTCCTACTATGAACCCTTTCTCCAAAACAATGAATCTTCCTATTCACCCCAATCTCCAATAGATAAAAGCTGTAGTCTTATCCTTCAAGGGCAAGAAGAGATGAAAAGGGAGGCACTAGAATTCACGGCCGCCTTGGACGAGGTGGTAAACCGATTAGCCTCCCAATGTTTGAGCACTCAAGGAACTTCCATGGTCATATGTGGAGAATCAATTGAAGAGCATAGCATGAAGGAAAGATTGGGAACCCTGTTGGAAAATGAGGAATGTTACTTTGTGTTAGAACAATTAGAAGAACCTATGATTGTTGAAGAAAAGGAAGAAGTGGTTGAAGACTTAGGAGATGCGGAACCTCCATGGGAATCTAAAGTTCCTCCAAAAAGATTGAATTTGATGTTGAGAACGAGAGTGCACAACCTCCAAAACAATTGTTGAATGAAGACTTGGAAGAAATGAAGCAAGAATTGAGTTCCCTTGGTGATGAAGATCATGCATCAAACCTTCTTGTGGTGAATCCTTTGAACTTGAAGAACCTTCTCTCGGTGAGATAGAAAGTAATGTGGAGGTAGATTTCTCTCATCATCCCATTTATGATTTGAGTAATGGAGAATAGTTAGATGAAATTGATGAACAAAGGATTGAATTTGCAAAAGTTTGTAAAGAGGTGGAAGTCATCAAGGAAGAACACAAGGGAGTGAAGCTTGCAAGGACATCGGTAACACCTCTCCCCAAGCCATCACCATCCATTCTTTCATTCAAGTGGGTAAATCTCTTATCCCTAAGCTTCATGATTCCACTTGAATATGGTTTGCTTGAGACGGATGGGCAACTTAGAGCTCTTTGTGGCTTTAAGAGCAAAGGGGAGATGGTTAGTGGTTGGCATTGTAAATCAAAGTTCATGATGGTTACATGTTCAAGACTTAATAGCAAGGTTTGGTGTAGAGCTAGATTGCTCAGGTCTAGGATGATGTCTGGTCACTCGAGTGAGAATTCCAAGATTATGGCACCCAGATGGATTAATGGTGATCAACTTGAAGACGGGTGTAGAAACAAGATTTGGGATCCGGAAATACAAGAGGATCAATTTTGGGAGCCCTTAGCTTGTGTGGAACTCCATCAAAGCTTGGAGTTATCCATTATGAAGAATGGAGCTTATTGGAAGTCCAAGCATTGGTGGATGTTCAAGGAAGAGTTCAAGCACAAGCCACCATGACAAGGAGCTCACCCAATTGTCCAACTTAAGGACAATAAATAAAAGTGCTAGGTGGGAGACACCCCACCATGGTAATATCTTTTCATTTTTTTCTTTTGTATATAGTGGTAAAATTAGTTTAATTTCATGTTTTGATTAGTTTGTTGAGTTTAGTTAGTAGTCTAGGATGTTAAATAAGGTTTTATGGTGTTTTGGTAGCTGTTTGGATGTTTGGAATGCTTGGTTTGGTGCAAAAACTTGAAAAATTTTGAAAAACAAAGCACCATGCCACGCGTATGCGTCACCCACGTGTACGCGTGACACCAAGAATTTTGCCAATCCACGCGCACACATCACACACGTGTACGTGTGGATCAAAAATTTTTAACTCCCATACAAATTCCAAAGAGTTGTGCGAGTTTTGGGCTGGAATTGTGCGTTTTGCACAAGCCTACCCATGCATACGCGTCACCCACGCGTACGCGTCACACCTCTAAATAAGCCATCACGCGTACGCGTGATCCACACATATGTGTCACTCCCATTTCACCACCCCACGCTTACGCGTCACACCACGCGTACGCATGGAGTGCCCTGTTTCAACACTCTTCTTTTCTTCTCTTCATTCCATTCCTTTCCTTCTTCTCTCTGCTCTTCTCTTCTTCCCTTCTCTCACCCCTCATCCAACACTACCAAACACCATCTAACACCATTTATTTTAGTTAGTTAGTTAGTTGTGTGGTTATTTTAATTTTCATTTAATTTTCTGTTTTTCATGATAAGTGTTGGATTATTAATATTGTTTGCTGTTTATTGCTGCTGATTACTCATAAGATGTTATGTTAACATCATTGTTGTTAATTTCTATTGTTGGATTTCATTATTGAGGATGTATTTTGTTACTGATGAGCGGATAATTTATATGCTTTCTGGCATTATTTTTACTATGTTTTTAGTATATTTTAGTTAGTTTTTATTATATTTTTATTAGTTTTTATTTGAAAATCACATTTCTGGACTTTACTATGAGTTTGTGTATTTCTCTGTGATTTCAGGTATTTTCTGGCTGAAATTGAGGGACCTAAGCAAAAATCTGATTCAGAGGCTGAAAAAGGACTACAGATGCTGTTGGATTCTGACCTCCCTTCACTCAAAGTAGATTTTCTGGAGCTACAGAAGCCCAATTGGCGCGCTCTCAATTGTGTTGGAAAGTAGACATCTTGGACTTTCCAGAAATATATAATAGTCCATACTTTGCCCGAGATTTGATGGCCCAAACCGGCCTCCCAAGTTAGCATAGAAATTCTGGCGTCAAAACGCCAGAACTGGCACGAAAGCTGGAGTTAAACGCCCAAACTGGCACAAAAGCTGGCGTTTAACTCCAAAAAAAGTCTCTACACATGGAAGCTTCAATGCTCAGCCCAAGCACACACCAAGTGGGCCCGAAAGAAGATTTCTGCATTACTTATTTCTGTAACCCTAGGCTACTAGTTATCTATAAATAGGACCTTTTACTATTGTATTTACACACCTCATGACACTCTACACGTTTCATATTGTATCTTCTACGGCATGAGTCTCTAAACCCCATTGTTGGGGGTGAGGAGCTCTGCTGTGTTTTGATGAATTAATGCAATTACTACTGTTTTCCATTCTATCACGCTTGCTTCTATTCTAAGATATTCATTCGCACTTTAACCTGATGAATGTGATGATCCGTGACACTCATCATCATTCTCACCTATGAACGCGTGCCTGACAACCACTTCCGTTCTACATGCAACCAAGCTTGAATGTGTATCTCTTGGGTTTCTAATCTAAGATTAGAACCTTCGTGGTATAGGCTAGAATTATTGGCGGCCATTCCTGAGGTCCGGAAAGTCTAAACCTTGTCTGTGGTATTTCGAGTAGGATCTGGGAAGGGATAACTGTGACGAGCTTTAAACTCGCGAGTGTTGGGCGTGTGACAGACGCAAAAGGATCAATGGATCCTATTCCAACATGATCGATAATCGATAGATGATTAGCCGTGTGGTGACAGTACATTTGGAACATTTTTACTGAGAGGACGGGAAGTAGCCATTGACAACGGTGATGCCCAACATAAAGCTTGCCATGGAAGGAGTCTTGCGTGTGTGAAGAAGAAGATAGTAGAAAAGCAGAGATTCAGGGGACAGAGCATCTCCAAAACCTCAACATATTCTCCATTACTGCATAACAAGTATTTATTTCATGTTCTTCTACTTTTTACAATTAAATCTTAGAATTATTGATATCCTGACTAAGAGTTACAAGATAACCATAGCTTGCTTCAAGCCGACAATCTCCGTGGGATTGACCCTTACTCACGTAAGGTATTACTTGGACGACCCAGTGCACTTGCTGGTTAGTTGTGCGAAATTGCAAAAGTGTGATTGTGATTTCGTGCACCAATTACTTGGTTTTGAATTTCTTTGTTGAACAACTGTGAATACCAAGTACATGTGACATTGCCCTCAAGCTTCTTAAACCTTTTTGAATTGCATGATTTGGCCACCATGTGATTCGAATCCTTTTCTTTGATTAGGCAATCTCTTGATGGATGTTGTGCATTTATCTTAATGCATTGTGTTTCTTAATCATATGCATCCATATGTTTTTGGCTTGAGTGCTTTCATGCTTCTTCATAACTTGTTTGTCGGTTTTAACTTACAAGTTTATTTTGAAGCATCTCAAGCACACCAGGATGAGTGAAGTGCATGATTTTTTTGTGTATTTGTGATATAACTTTTAATATTAATGTGTTTGTTCTAAAACTACATGCAACTTAGAACTCACACACTTTTTTCCCAATGTCACACTAATTCACTCACTTCATTCTAGTGATCTACCTCATTCCAACAATTTACGCTCCCTTGCTTTTGCATTTACTTTTCTCACATTTCTGTTTTCTATTTTTATGGAGGATGCACCATAAGCAACAAGGGAGGCAGAAGAAAGAACATGTAGCAACCGGTTGATCCACCAGCTGAAGGTGGCAATCCAGAGAGTCGCCATATCCCCTTGCTCATCTCTGAATGCACTGAGGACGGTGCAAACTTTTAAGTGTGGGGAGGTCATCCAACTAGTCGGTGTTTTTGCGTGACAAATTTCTAATCCCAACACTTTTGCATTTCAATCTTGGGTCTTTTAGGATTTTTAGTTGTATTTTCTTATTTTTCATATATATATAATAGGCTTAGTCAAAATAATGAAATTTTCAAGAATTTATTTATAGAGCACCCCAATTGATTTGAGTAAAAATTTTTCATTGGAACTTGCTCGAATTATATATTATGGATCATGTTTTTGAGTTAAGAACACAAGCTTGTGAGTTTGGAGCCTTAATTGCGTGGTTACATCATATAACCACTTATTTTCATTCTTGTGTGCATTATTCTCTTTCTATGATTGTAATCTTTGATTTGTTTGATTCTTTATGTCCATTGTTTGGTGTATACATGCATTTATATGATTGAGGCCATTGTTTCAATTAGCTCACTTACCCAAATAGCCTTACCTTTTATCTTCCATTGTTAGCCAAATTTGAGCCTACGATAAACCCACTTGTTCTTAATTTAGCACATTTTAATGAAGAGATTTTTGTCGGTATAGAATTTCTCAATGAAATCTCGTTGCAAGTATAGTTTCTAAACCAACAAACAATTCTCAATCAAAAATTTGTTTGTCACAAGTACAAACCCCAATAAAAATAACCAAAGTATTTAAACCTCGGATCATTTCTTGAGGAATTCATGGAAGTGTTCTTGTTATTGGTTATGGGACAAGTATTTTTGGGGTTTTGGAATAAGAGACAAGAAAAGTAAATGAAAACTCAAATGATAAAAAGGTCTTGGCAAGGGTTGATGGTCAAGGTTCTTTATCCTTGTCACTAACCACAACTTGATAATTGCAAAGATCAATCCCATTAAGTCATCCTCTAACAAGTAAAGGAAAGTTAAATGGGCTACATCAATCCTAATCCATAAGTCCTAGCCACCTCTCTAATTTTCTTAGTGGAAGCTAGATTCAATGGACACTAATCATCAATCTCTTGGACATTAGCAACTCAAGTTTACCTAAGTTACCATCCTAACCTAAGAACACAAAAATCTACTCTAACATCCTTCCAAGCATTTTGTCAATTGCACCCACATCTTGCCCTTTCAACCATTCCAGCCACACACACATCTCGACCGTTCCGGCCACACACACATCTCGACCAATTAGGCCTCACACAATCATCCCCAATCTCATCATTTTCAACCTTTACTTCATCTCCAAGTTTCCTTAATTTCCTAACTCCATTTTATTACTAAGCTTACTATCCAAATTTAGAACTAACAGTGTAAAAACAGAGGTTTAGGAAGTCAAATTAGCTTGAAAACATAAAATAATAATTTGCTGAAAAACAGGGGTATGCGTACGCATAGGTCACTTTTTGGGCCAAGATGCGTATGCATGTCAAGGTATGCATATGCATGCCTGCCAAACAGAAATGACCCTTCACGTACGATGGGTATGCATATGCATGCAACCATGTCTTATCAAAATTTAGCTAAGTCTGCAGAATTTCAGCTTCGCCCTCCGAAATTTCGACATGCATAACTTTTTCGTTTTAAAACATTTTTCATCCGTTCTTCAAATGACATAAACTTCACGGACATAATTCTCATTTAAACTAGGTTTGAAATAATTTGGGGGTCCGGAAGCCATGTTATGGCTCGCCAAAGTTTGGCCAAAAATCAACTTTACCCTAAAACCTTCAAACCTTTATTTTCATTAATTCACCATTCAATATCGATCCTTCTACAGCCAAAATTAGTTCCAACACATGCAATATCACAACAACATAGCTCTACACCCTTCCATCATCCATCATACCTCAATTCTAAATAATTCTCATGCATAACTTCACAATTATATCAAGAAGACCATCAACAATCCATCATCTATACACATTCATTATTCTCAATTTATCAACCATCAGTAAATCATCATTTAACATTCGAATTTCCATTCTCAACATTAAACAAAAAATCTATACTCAACTTGGTTCATAATTATCAACAAGGCACAAAGCAATTTACACCCTCACACATTCATTCCTAACCTAAGGTCATCTAGACTAAGTTTTTACAAGACATTATATATTAAATACAAGAAACCAAAACCATACATTGGCCAATTTTCTGATAACCCGGAACACCTCAAGCATTTCTAAACCACAAGCTCTACAACTCCAGCCCCTTCACCAACGATACCCAGCCTCCAAAGCTAATCCTCTAACTTCCAATTTCACAAATTAACTCCAACCGATAACCAACTTCAATCTAACATCATAATTATCACTATAATCAATATAGAGTTCACTAAATCAATATCTCACAAAAGGTTGGAGGGTTCTTACTTGACACACATCTCAAACAAGCTAAACCTGACAATACCCGTAGGTTTACTCGAACCTAAACACCGAAATCATGCAAAATTCAACATAATTTCACATTGGGTTTTGAAATTGGGGAAGAGAAAATTGAAAAGGAAAACATGGATTCTTTACCAAATTGTCCATTGGGCTTTGTAGAGCTCGACGCTGCGGTCGCGTGGCTACAAACGATGCGGCAATCGGAGCTCGAAGCGAGAAGTTATGGCCACTTGAATGGAGGACAAGGGTTTTGGAACCTCTCCCTTTGCATGCTTCAGCATGGGACAGCATGAATGAGGAAGAAGAGTGATTCTTCTTTAAGTATATGGGCTGGTTGAGTTGGGCCTTAGGCCCAATTTGCTCGGTTTGGCCCGTTTGGCCCAATCTTGGGCCAAAATCTTTGAAATTGGTGTCAAAATTCTTGTTTTAAATTCATCTATCACATTAAACTATAAAATTTAATTTTCTAATTTTCTTGATTAATAAATAATTATTAGCTAATTAATTACTAATCTCTCAGGTTTTTCACGTACGCGTGACCTGGAAAATCGCAATATGGTGCGTACGCGTGACCTTGCGCGTACGCATGACATGTAGCACATAACCAACTTAAAGAAAACATGGCTGGTGATTTCTAAGCTCATCTAAGCCTAAATCCAACTTATTTTTGAAGTATTTGAGGCCAAATTAAAGAGAAAACAGGGGGAGAGAAATTAGGTGTAGTTTAGCCATGTTTTAGGTTATATTCTAGAGATAGAAGCTCTCTCTTCTCTCTAGAATTAGGGTATATTAGATTAAATTTCTTCTTAGAATTAGGTTTTAATCTTGTCTTGATTTAGCTTTCCTTGCAATTTCTTGTTCTTATATCTTTGTTCTCTTAGTTTTACTTGTTATTTCCTTTATTTTATCACTTTTTAGTTTATGAATACTCTTGTTAATTTCATTTCCTTTAACACAATTGATCCCCTTTTATGTTTCTTATTGTTTAATTGAGTTGTTATTGTTACTTTCTTGCATTTGGTAGATTTAGTTTTTACTATTATTGCAATCTTACCATGCTTTTATTTTATACCTTCTATGTGTTTGATGAAATGTCTCTTTTGGTTTTAGAGTATATTTTTATACTCTTGGCTATTGGTAACTTGGAGATTCTTGAATTGTCAAATTCTAGTGGTGGTAATTAATGATTGCTAATTAGCTTAAACTTCACTAAATCTAGTCTTTCACTAGGAGTTTACTAGGACTTATGAATTCAAATTAATTGTATTCACTTGACTTTCCTCTATTTGTTAGAGGTTAACTAAGTGAGGGAAATAGACATTTATCATCCCAATTGAGGATCATAATGAGGATAGGAATTCCAATTCTCAACCCTTGTTAAGGCCTTTTTAGTTGTTAGCTTTACTTTTCGTTCATCATTCCAAAAACTCCAAAAAGACCTCATAACCAATAATATGCACACTTTTCTGCAATTTCTTGAGAGATGATCGGAGGTTTAAATACTATCGATTTTTATTGGATTGATATAAGTGACAGACAAAATTAAACTTTGATTGAGGGTTGATTGTTAGTTTGGATCTATACTTCAACGGAATTATTTTTGTGAAAATTTTGAACTGACGATTTCCCTTACATCAGTGCCTCCTGGCTCCAAATGCCAGATTCCAGCATTTAGCACCGAGGCACCCAAAGCAAATCCATTCTAGAGTGTTTTGAACTTCTTTCTGGTTACACTTGTTCTATTTTCAACACTTTGCATGACCAAAACACATGTGAAAAAGGAAAACTAGAACAAAATAAATAAAAGCATAATAAATATAAAATTGAAGGATACAGATGATTGGGTTGCCTCCCAACAAGTGCTTCTTTAACGTCACTAGCTTGACAGTTGATTTCTTGTTAAGGTGGGGTTGAGAATAGTGCTTCAACTCCTCCCCTCTCATTGTGAATTTTTCCCTATGTCCCCATGAAGTAGCTCAATATACTCAGAGAGAGGATTCTTTTTACTGTATAAGGCAACACTGTATTATGAGTCAACACTACCTTCAACCTTGGGGAGAAATCTTCAGTGAAGATCTTTTTGTTTCTCTATCCCCTGAGCACTTTTCTCCTGGGAACTTCCTCCTTGGTGGATGAAGCACACCCAATACCAAACTTAGGTTTTATGTCAGGGGAAATTATATTGATTCCCACCAAAGAAGGCTTGAGCTACAAACTCTATTTTACATCATCAGGGGGTTCTTGGAGACTTGGATTAGTGAACTCAGTATTCATGTAATTGCCTCCTTCACTTGAGAGATGTATGGGTTTAAAAATATTGAAGATCAAATGCTCCTTATGCACCCTCAGCATCAATTTACCTTAAAGAACAAACCACTTGTCTTTGGTCTCCTTTTGAAGCCTCTGAGGTTAAAAAATTTTTAGCTTGTACTCAGGCACACGAGACTTCACTTTGTATTGCTCAACATCAATCGGGAAGGGTGCCTTTGTGAGGCGTTCTCCTCCTTGACTTGAGCCTCCTCTGGAGCTTCTTTTTCAACTGGCTTTTCACTAACCTGTGCTTCTAAACCTGCCACTTGTCCACTTACCAAGGTGATCGTCTTGCTCTCTTCTCTTGGATTTGGAATTCTGTTACAAGGAAAGGTATTGGTAGACCTCTTATCAATTTCAGCAACTTTTATGGTTAGTTGACCCATATGAACCTCCAAGTTCCTAATTGATGCTCTGGTTTCTAGGATAAAACTAATAGTATTCTTGGAGAGTTCAGCAACTAAACCTTCCAAGTTATAAAATTTCTGAGAATTGGATGGTGGATTGTTGTTGTTGAAATTACTCTGATTGAAATTATTCTGATGGTCCTAATTGTTATTGAAATTTTGGTGTCTTTGTGGTTGATTTCTCCATCCAAAATTTGGGTGATTCCTCCACTCCAGATTGTAAGTCTTGGAGATGGGATCATTATTGGGGGTCTGGAGGAATCGTCCACATAACAGAAGGAAATTGACCATAACTAAAAGTCTCACCTTGAGAAAATCTACCACTCATGTCATAGGGAGCATCTTGGGCATTAATAGTTGAAACTTGTAGTCCACCTAAGTGTTGAGTAATGGCATTTATCTATTGGGACATAGCCTTATTCTGGGCATGAATAGTGTCTAAGGCATCAAGTTCCATGACTTTCTTCCTCAAGGTGGTCCTCTCATAGGCGTATAAATACTAGTTGTTGGCAACCATCTCAATCAATTCTAGAGTCTCTTTAGTGATTTTCTTCATGTGAAAGGATCCTCCTGCAGAATTATCTAAAGAGGTCCTGCCGGCCTGAGTAATCTCATTATAGAGGATCTGCAACTGTATCCAGTTTGGAACCATGTCGGGAGGACACTTTCTGAGCATAACCTTGTACTTTTCCAAGATTCATAGAGAGATTCACCCTCTTGTTGCCTGAAAGTCTGAACAATAGTCGTCAACTTAGTCAGCCTCTGAGGTGGAAAGAGCTTAGTCATGAACCTGCTGACCACATTATTCCATGTATCTAGGCTCTCCTTAGGTTGAGTATCAAGCCACTGCTTGGCTCTGTCCCGTATAGCAAACAGAAAGAGCAATAACCGATAGACATCAAGATTGACTCCATTGGTCTTCACTGTATCATAGATTTGCAGAAAATTAGAGATGAATAAGTTTGGACCTTCCTGCAGGAGTCCATGAAATAGACAGTTTTATTACACCAAAATAATTAGTTGAGACTTCAACTCAAAATTGTTGGTATTCATAGGAGGCACAACAATGCTACTGCCATAGAAAGTGGGATATGGAGCAGTGTAAGAACCAATAGTTCTTCTAGGTTGCTCAAGAGCATTGGGAGGATTAGGAATTACAGCATTGTTGTTGTTGTTTGGCTCCATGGTGATTTCTTCAACTTCCTCTTTAGAATTATCTTTGAGACTCTCAGCAGCTCTAAAAGCTCTAGCATGTTGTTCGCATCTTCTAACAATCCTTTCAATCTCAAGATCAAACTAAAGAAGGGATTCTTTGTCCCTGTTCCTACTCATAAACAACTAGAAAACAAGAAAAAGTAGGAATCTCTACGTCAGAGTAAAGAGAATTTCCAATGAGGTAAACTAAGTAAAATAAATAAAATAAAATAAAATAAATAAAAAGAAGGAAAATTTTTTGAAAATAAAAAGGAAAATTAAAGAAAATTTTCAAAATTTAAGAAGGAAAA
>NC_029794.2:66814858-66823300 GCF_000816755.2 Arachis ipaensis
AAATAAGAAAATAAAATAAATAAAACAAGGAAAAATTCAAGCAAGGAATTCGAAAATTAAAAAAAAAAATAAGCAAATTAAAGGAAGAAAATGTCTAATCTAGGTAATCAAACAATGGATAGTTGTCAATCACAGTTAATCCCTGGCTACAGTGCCAAATATTTTGTACACATTTCGAATACCACAACTTATCGGCAAGTACACCAAGTCATACCAAGTAATAACTCACGTGAATGAGTGTCGATCTCACGAGAATTAATGGATCAAACAATAATAGTTGAGTAATTAAGCTAGTCAGACAAGCAAATAAGAGTGTTTTGAGTTCTAAATTGTATCAAATAGTTAATTCAGAGAATTCAAGTAAGCAAGCAGTGAATGGGTTGTGACTTTAATATGATAAAACAGTTAAGGCTTTGGAGATGTTAAATTTTCAGATTTATAGTTCTTATCACTCACTTTAATCATGGAAAGGTTCAATTCATGGCAAACCCTAATTGACTAAATCTTAATTCCTTGGTGACTTAATTTAAATTAGAATTTTAACTCCAATCCTAGTTTATGAGCCACACAAACCCTAAATACCCAAAGATAAGATGATTATATGTCACGTATCATGTTAGGTATAGGTAATTAGAGAATTGTGAGGAGTTGATTTCAAGCTATTATTCAAATGATTTAACTTTTCCAAGATTCAACAAAAATTCAAGTAGAAAAATAGTTATCTTCCAATATACTATAATCCCTAGGGTGAAGAACGAAATCAATCCTTGAAAATAAAACAGTGCATTGATTAAGAGAATAGTGACAATAGTATTAATCCATTAAAATAACAAAGCTCCTAACCTTAACAGAGGAGGTTTAGTTGCTCATGGCTCAAAGAAAAACCTAGGGTTGTAAAAAGTCTGAAAATACGGAATGAGGAAGAAGAAGAGAAGAGAGACCGAAGGGCTGAATCTTTTATCCTTTTATATCTAATCCTAATTGATTTGCAAATAAAATAATAAACCCTAAAAGATTCTGCTTTATTTTAATTAAAATTAAAAACTAAAGCTAAACAAAGCCTTCCGTGCAATTTGCAGTCGCGCTACTGGTGCTAAACGCTAGTCTCGGCGTTTAGCGCCACTAGAGCAGAGAGCTTTCCCTTGGTTCCTGGATTCCTGGTGCTCTGGCCTTTAGTGCATGATGATTGGATTTTCGCTAGTAAAGAATTTTGCAAATAAATTCTCGTTGTAAGTATAGTTTCTAAACCAGCAAAGAATCCTTTCGTACAAAAATTTTTTGTTTGTCAATAAAGCAAACCCAATAAAATTGATAACCGAAGTATTTAAACCTCAGGTCATCTCTCAAGGAATTGCAAGGAAGTATGATTTATTATTGGTTATGGAAACGTATCTTTTTGGGTTTTTTGAAATAGGGAACAAGGAAATAAATTGGCAAGAAAGTAAATTAATTATCAGGAAAACCCTTGCAAGGTATAAGAACTGGAAAACCCATCATAGTTATCCTTATCAATCGTGATGAGAATTGTTTATTGCTCCCACTTAGTTAACCCTTACTAAATAAAGGAAAGTCAAGTGGACTAATCAATTTGATTCCTCAAGTCCTAGTCAACTCCTAAGGAAAGACTAGCTTTAGAGGGATCCAAATCAACCAGCAAACTTCAAATATCAATCAACAAAGGAGTTTGATAACTCAAGTATCACCAATTACTCGACCAAAGCCAAAATGGGAGAAATCCAAATTAAATTGAAAGCATCAATAACATAATTTGAAGAAAGCAATCATAAATCTGAAATACCTCAAATTGTATTATATAGAAAGTCAAATTAAACATGAGAATTCATAAACCAAATAGCAACATAAAGTAATCAATAAAGGGAATAAATAAACTAAAAAGCTAGAACAATTAAAAGTAGAAGAGAAGTTAAATTAAAGGAACATTGAACCTGGAATGAAGAATAAGTAAACCTAACCTAAGAGAAATCATAAATCCTAAAACCTAAGAGAGAGGAGAGAGCATCCCTCTCTAGAAACTACATCTAAAACCTAAAATTGTGAATAATGAGAGGTTCCATTCATTCCTCCACTCTGCAGCCTCTAATATGTATTTTCTAGAGAACTGGGCCAAAAACAGCCTAGAAATCGCTGGGGCAAATTCTCATGATTTTTGCAGATCCACGCATGCACGTGGATTCACGCATGCGTGTCACTTATCTTCAGAGCAACTATGAAAAATTATATATCATTTCGAAGACCCAGATGTTAGCTTTCCAACGCAACTAGAACTGCCTCATTTGGACCTCTGTAGCTCAAGTTATGGTCAGTTAAGTACGAAGAGGTCAGGCTGGACAGCTTAGCAATTCCTTTAACTTCTTGTATTCCTTCCACTTTTGCATGCTTCCTCTCCATCCTCTAAGCCATTCCTGCCCTATAAACCTTGAAAATACTTAACACACATATCAAGACATCGAATGGTAAGAAGAGAGGATTAAACATAGCAAAATTAAGGCGAAAGAAGCATGTTTTCAATCATAGCACAAAATCAGAAAGGAAAATGTAAAACATGCAATTTCTATGAATAAGTGTGAGAATAGTGGATAAAATCCACTCAATGAAGTATAAAATGTACCACGAAATAGTGGTGCATCAAATCTCCCCACACTTAAACATTAGCATGTCCTCATGCTATGCTCAAGAGAAGCTATAAGAGTGAAGCGGAATGGTAGAAAGTATGAGATGCAACCTATAAATGCAACTATATACTGAGATGATTCTGTGTAATTGGTTAAAAGTAAACAAGGTCTCCAAGACAAATATAATTCAGATTCCACTAATTCAAATCATACAGTAAAGACAAGTAAACTTGTGAGAAGATAGCTCATGAAAGCAGGGAACATAGAATCAAGCATTGAACCCTCACTGGTAGTGTATATCACTTTAATCGCTCAAGTGTCTAGGGTTAATCACTCTACTCTTCTCTAGTCATGCTTTCTAAAACTTTGTTCTTCATCTAACCAATCAACAAATATTTAGTATACCAATGCAAACATCATGAGGTCTTTTCAAGGTTGTAATGGGGCTAAGGTAAGGATGAGGATATATGTATGGCCAAGTGAGCTAAAATATGAATCTTTGACTAACCTAAGCTTTCACATAACATACACACACTCTATATAACTCTAGAATCATCCCTGGCTACCCAAAATTTCCACTTTTGCATCACATACTCATGTACCAAATTTTTCTTTAATTTTATCCAATATGCATTGATCTTTTATTAAACTTAACATTGGGGTAATTTTGTCCCCTTATTTATTTATTTAAACTATTTATGCTGGAAATATATATATTTTTATTTATTATTTTTTTTCTTTTATTTTTTTCTTTTTTTCTTTTTTTTTTTATAAAAGTAAACATAACATATCAATGCACATGGATATTTGATTTTTCTGGTTTCACATGAGTAGGTACCCAAATTCCTAATATTTTGTCAATGAAATACTATACACTTTCTTCAACCCAAGTTCCCACAGTTCCCCACACTTAATTTATAGACAATCTCTAACTTAAGCTAACCAAAGATTCATTTGGGGTAATTAATTATTTTTTTGCTTAAGGCTAGTGATGTGGTAAAATATAGCACAAAAGGGGATTAAAAAGCTCAAGGTGGCTAACAAAGGTGATTGAAAAGGTAGGCTATTTGGGATAAGTGAGCTAACAACAAATGATGGCCTCAATCATATGCAAGCATGTAAATACATTAAACAATGGACATATAGAATGGAATAAAATATAGATTGCAATCATAGAGAAGAAAACATACAAGAATAAAATATTATGGTTAAATAATGTAACCATATAATTAAGCTCAGATCTCACAGGTTGTATGTTCTTAGCTCAAAAACCATGTTCTAATTTACAATTTTCAAACAAGTTTTAACACAAATTTTTCAATTTAAATTAGTGAAATATTATAAAAAGGGTCTTGAAAAAGAACTCATCACTTCAACCAAGTAGTGGTGAAACATGCACAAAATTAAACAAACATGCAATCAAACATGCAAATGCAACAATGAACTAACACAGAAAATAAAACATTGGTGTTGAGAAGAAAACAACTAACCCATGGAAGTCGGTATTGACCTCCTCACGCTTAAAGATTGCACCATCCTCGGTGCATGCTAAGATGTACAAGTGGATGGGTGGCTCCAATTGACGCTTTTCTCCAAGGATTGTGCAGATAGAATTGTTTGTCTCCCCATTTAGAAGCTTTCCCTTTCCCTTCTTTGGTGGCCATCCTGAAAGAAGAGAAAAAGAAGAAAAGTAACCCAGAAATAAAGATAAGAAAATAAATAAAGTATGGGCGGGTTAATGCCAAATAATAAGGGTCTCAATTACATGGTAGCTACAACATGCAAGTGAGAAAATAGTAGAAGCAAATGGCATATCAATAGTGCAAAAGTTGCAACAATGGGGGAGAGAGTGTGGGTAATGCAAGATAATATAAATTCATGTCAATGCAAAAGGGATACAGGTATCATAAAAGATTGACATTGACAGATAAATAATATCATCCAACAGTGTAAAACAAGTCACTAAGCACCAAAAGAAAGCAAGAGAAATGCAACAGTGGAATAAGGACATTTAACACCAATAGAAAAATAATAATCATAGAAAAGAAAATAAAAACATGCATACAGTTAAAATGCAATGAATGAAAAAATGTAAATATAATGTGGAAAAAATGAGAAAGAAGAGGGAGGAGATGAAAGTTGGAAATGAGGAGGAAAGAATGAGAAAGGAGAGAGAAAAGGAGAAGAATGGAATCTGCAAAGCGACGCGTAAGCGTCGCCCGCGCGTACGCGTGGGTGTGCAAAAGAAGAGGCGACTCGTAAGCGTCGTCCACGCTTACGCCTGGGTGAGCAAGGATCCTAGTGACGCGTAAGCGTCAGTCACGCGTACGCGTGACCACTGGTTGTGCTAAACACACAATACCAGCACCAAAGCAGCACAACTCTCGGCCAAATCACTCATTGATGCCGATCTGGTGATCCACCCATACGCGTCGCTGACACTTACACGTAGAGTGGCTAAAATACAGGTGACGCGCACGCGTCGCCCACGCGTAACTTTCTGTAAGGTTTAGTGTCGCATATGACGCGTGCGCGTGGTTCTCACGCACGCGTGGGACGCGCTTTTCTTTCTTTTTCTTTCTTTTTTTATATATATATGCAGAATGCAGATGATGATGCAGAATTTACGAATTAACACTGATAAAATTAAACCCACCTAGCACTTTTAGTTAAAGTCCTTAAGTTGGACATTTGGTGAGCTCCTTGTCATGGTGGATTGTGCTTGTACTGATCCTTGAATCCCCACCAATATTTGTAATTCCAATGGCCTCCGGGATCCCAAACTAGGCACATACAGCCGTCAAGCAATCTAAAGTAAGTGACAAGGCCCCAGGAGTGTTGATTGCTAGAATGAATTCCGTGGTCCCAAACCTTGCTTATGCACCCGTCTTCTTGTTGATCATCATGATTCCATCCGGGTGGCAGGCAATCTGAATTCTCACTAAGGCATCCAAACAGCTTCCTAGACCTATTCAATTGAGAATTGTACCAACCTTTGTACTTCAATTTGGAGCATGCAACCATATTGAAGGTTGCATGACAATTCCTACCACTAACCATCTCTCGCTTGCTCTTATAGCCACAAAGAGCTCTAAGTTGTCCATCCATCTCAAGCAAAGCATATCCAAGTGGGCTAATTAATCTTAGAGATGAGAGATTTACCGACTTGAATGAATGGATGGATGGTGATGGCTTTGGGGGAGAAGTCTCCAACAACTTTGGCAAGGTGATTTCCAGCTCAATTCCCTTGTGCTCTTCTTTGACAACTTCCACCTCTTTGCAAGCTTCTTCAACATTAACCTCTTCCTCTTGGTAGCTTTCTTCCAATTTGATCTCTTCTTCATTGTTCACCAAGGGCATGGGAGATTGTGCTTCTTCTTCTTTAATCTCCATGTCATGTCCAATGGGAGAGAATTCAAATGTAGATAAGAATTCATCAATGATTGAATCCATTTCTTGATCATCCCCTTCAAAGTCTTCAACCATGATATGCCTTGGTGGTTGTACACCCTCCTCAACATCAAATTCAAACTCCTTAGAAGGGGGTTCTATGACTGGGCTTTCCCATGGACGTTCCGCATCTCCTAAGTCTTCGACCACTTCTTCCTCTTCAATGATTACAGCTTCCTCCAATTGTTCCAATACAAAGTCATGGTGCTCACTGTCCACCGGAGTTTCTAGCTTCTCCTACATGCTGCGTTCTTCAGTAGATTCTCCACATGAAGTCGTGGGAGTTCCTGGAGTGTCCGAACATTGGGAAGCTAATTGATTTATCGCTTGCTCTAATTGATGAAGGGTTGCATGAAATCGATCCGCTATTTCCTTGAGACGATCTTTTGATTCTTGTTGCGCTCGGCTATCATAAGTAGGATCATAGTGCTCTTGGATTGATGGATATGGATGATGTGCATAAACTTGATATGCTACGATTTAGGAAATTGCACGATCGGCAAAATTCCTTCCGGCAAGTGCACCGGTTATCGTCAAGTAAAAACTCACAATAGAGTGAGGTCGAATCCCACAAGGATTGGTTGAGTGAGCAATTCGGATTAGAAGTATGTTCTAGTTGAGCGGAATCAAGATTTAGATGAGAATTACGGAATGTAAAATTGCATGAATTAAAGAGCGAGAAGCTAACAAAGTTCCCCGTGTCCCCAAAAAGTCCCCAACTAACTTAAATTCTATCCTATTTATACACTTTCTAAATTGAGCTTCTGTTGTGTTTCTTGGGCTTTGGTAAGTGTCTGAGTCTTAAGTTGGTGTGTGAACACCAAACTTAGTCTCCTACTTACTTCTCTGTTCTTTGAATCCTTGAGTTCTCCTTGGAATGAAGTTGCTGCTAAGGATTTTTAGCATTTCTGTGATTGCTTAGAATGGTTGTTCCTTTCATATAATTCAAAGGTTGTTGTGTTCAGTTGATCTTTATGGTGGAACACTAAACTTAGAGTCACACATTCCCCTTTGAATTATTGATCCACGAATTCATTGTTTGGTGTGAAACACCAAACTTAATTCTTTGGAATGCACAGAAACTACTTCACCTTTTTATTGAAACAAATAAAAGAAACAGCAAGGGAGTATTACCTCAGGTTGGGTTGCCTCCCAATAAGCGCTTCTTTAACGTCATTAGCTTGACGGTTGCCCCTTGTTAGGGTGGATTGTAGTGCTTGATGTCCTCTCCTCTCACTATGAAAACGTCCCCATTTGATTCCTTCATGATTTCCAAATGTTCCATAGAAAGAACTTTCCTGATTATGAACACTTGAGGGAGCTGGGAAGGAATGGTTTTTAGGCCAGGTAGGATTGGCAGATAATGACTTGATATCACTTTATCTCCCGGAGAGAAACCTTCAGTGGGAATTTTCTTGTTTCTCCACCCTCTTGGCAATTTCTTTACAATTCTTCCCTTTCTCTTGAGGATTTCTTCATTGACCCTTATGCCAGGAGGATCCTTCTGATCTGTTTCTATTGATTCTTGTGGCTTTAACTCTTGCAATTCTTGTTTGCCTTCCAAGGACTGTTTCAGAGTTTCAGCTGCTGGATTGCTTTCCTCCAAACACAGATGGCTACTATCATCCTTAGGCTTTTCAGGTTCTGGTTCAGGCTCAGATGCAGGTTTGAAAACATTGAAAATGAGCTATTCATCATGTATTCTCAAGATTAGCTCTCCTTGTTCTACATCTATGAGCGCTCTAGCAGTGGCTAGAAATGGCCTTCCCAGAATGATAGGGTGTAGGTAGCTTTCCTCCATGTCCAAAATGACAAAGTCTGTGGGGAAGAAATAATTTCCCACTTTCACCAGCACATTTTCAACTACCCCTTTAGCTTGCTTCTGAGTTTTGTCAGCCAGTTGTATGATTACATCAGTGGATCTCACCTCATTCAGTTGTAGCCTCTTCATAAGAGTCAGAGGCATCACATTTATGCTAGCTCCTAGATCACAAAATCCTCTGCCAATTTTTGTTTCTCCTATGATGCAGGGGATATGAAAACTTCCTGGGTCTGTTTTCTTAGAGACTATGTCCTTCTTGATGAGGGCACTGCATTCTTTGTTCATCTTCCCAATCACCTCCTTCAGTGCTTACTTCCTCTTGATCTTGTGTGTGTATTGCAGCCACTTGCTTTGTTTCTAATTTCCTGGTGAACTCTGCTAGTTGCTTGGCAAACACCTTGTTTTGGGCTAAAATTGTATCAACATGGTTCAGCTCCATGACTCCCTTAGTGTTGTGTCTCTCTGAAGCATAGTAGTACTCATTCTCAGCCACTGTCTCGATCACTTCAATGGCTTCTTCCACAGTCTTTTTCCTGT
>NC_029794.2:66823391-66838362 GCF_000816755.2 Arachis ipaensis
TCACAATGATCCTCCACAAGTGATATTAGCTGTGGTTTGAGTTCAAAATTGTTGGCCTGAATGGGTGGTTTCTGAATGCTGCTACCACAATTCCCAGAAGTTGGGTTTATGTATGAACCAAGAACCCTCCTCTCAGGAATGGCATTGTTTCCATCAGCCCTCTCATGGTTGTGAACTTCTCTATCCATGTTGAGATCTAAAGCTTCCTCAAAATTGTCCTCAGATTCTCAAAATTCCTTCCGGCAAGTGCACCGGTTATCGTCAAGTAAAAACTCACAATAGAGTGAGGTCGAATCCCACAAGGATTGGTTGAGTGAGCAATTTGGATTAGAAGTATGTTCTAGTTGAGCGGAATCAAGATTTAAATGAGAATTACGGAATGTAAAATTGCATGAATTAAAGAGCGAGAAGCTAAATTGCTGAAATTAAAAGGGATGGGGGTGATTGCATGAATTTAATTGCAGAATGTAAAGAGAAAGTGGTAAATCAGAAATGGGGAGTTCATTGGGTGTTAGGAGATATTGAGATCTCCGAATCAAAACAACTTTTATCCCTTCCTCAACCAATGCATTCATTGAATTTTGCTTGGCAATCTTATATGATTGGATCCCAATCCCTTGGCTCACCAATTCTCTCTAAAAACAAACAAATTCCCAATCCCTTGGTTTAAATGTTCATAAGAAGAGATGATGCTCGATCACTGATTATACCACACAATTTCATGAACCACAATTTGGTAGGATTACATGTCACAATATCCATCCAAACAGTTTAGGCTTAAACTGGAACTTAAACGCCATTTCCAGCATTATATGGTTTGGTAGTTTAAGTTCCAGTTTAAACTTAAACTGGAACTTAAACTCCACATGTGATATTCAAGCTTCCTTTATTGATTTTGTTGCTTCCTTGCCTAGCCTCTTCTTCCCTGAAATCATCCAAACAATTGCATCAAAGTCTTGCAAAATTTCATGAGAAATCTTCCATTCATAGCATTCAAGTAATATAACTAAAAACTCATGGAATTTGCATCAAAATCATACTGTTTGGATGGTTCATTGCTTTGTTATTCATTTAACCATTCTTGGTTACTTTAAGCTCAAGAAAATGCATAAAACAACTAAAACTAACAGAAAAATGCTAGTGAAACTAGCCTAAGATGCCTTGGCATCAATGGACATGGTGTATATGGAGGTGGTGGTTCTTGGGAGTAATTGGGTTGGAATTGGGGTGGATCTATGTATGGTTGACGATTAGATTTCTGCCAGTAAAGAAATTTTATATAATCGCGTTGTAAGTATAGTTTCTAAACCAACAGAGAATCCTTTCTTATAAAAGTTTTGGTTGTCACTTAAGCAAACCCAATAATATTTATAACCGAAGTATTTAAACCTCGGGTCATCTTCTCAAGGAATTGCAGGGAAGTATGATTTATTATTGGTTATGGAAAAATATTTATTTTTGGGTTTTTGAAATAAGGAACAAATAATTTAAATGGCAAGAAAAATAAATTAATAATTATAAAAATTTCTTGCAAGGTATAAGAACTAGAAATCCCATCCTAGTTATCCTTATCAGGTGTGGTGAGAATTGTTATTGCTCCCACTTAGTTAACCCTTACTAAATAAAGGAAAGTCAAGTGGACCAATCAATTTGATCCTCAAGTCCTAGTCAACTCCTGTGGAAAGACTAGCTTTAGAGCGATCCAAATCAATCAGCAACTCCCAATTTTCAATCAACTGTTGAGTTTGATAACTCAAGTGTTACCAATTACTTAACCCAAGCAAAAAGGGAATAAATCTTAAATTAAATTAAAAGCATCATAAATAGAATAAAACAATCATAAATCTGAAATACCTCAATTCATATTAAATAGAATATTCAAATCTAACATGGAAAGATTTATAAGCCAAATTGAAAAGATAAATAACAATTAAAGTAATAGAATAAATAAAAGTAGAAAATAAGTTAAAGGAACATTGAACCTGGAATTAAGAGAAGTAGCCTAATCATAATAGAAATCCTAAATCCTAATCCTAAATCCTAAGAGAGAGGAGAGAGCCTCTTCCTCTAAAAGCTACATCTAAAACCTAAAATTATGAATATTGAATGTTGTATCCATCCTTCTTCCATCTCTTTTTCAATTCCCCCATTCTCTAGCTTTTATTCTGCATTTCTAGGCTTGGATTTGGGTCGAAAAGGGGTCCAGAAATTGTTGGGGGCGACTTCTGCAATTTTCTGCAAGTGGCGTCCGTCATGCGTGCGCGTGGGTCATGCGTTCGCGTCATTTGGAGTTTTTCCTTATCACGCATACGCGTCAGTCATGCGTCCGTGTCGTTTGTGTTCTGCGCCAAGCACGCGTCCGCACCGTCCACACGTGCGCGTCACTTGCGTTTTGCGCTAGGCACGCGTCTGCGTCGTCCACACGTGCGCGTCACTGCCTTTTCTTCAAAACTCCATTTTTGTGCTTTCCTTCCATTTTTGTATGTTTCCTTTCTGTCCTCTAAGCCATTCCTGCCCTATAAAGCCTGAAATTACTTAACACACAGATCACGGCATCGAATGGTAATAAAGGATAATTAAATTTAATATTTTTAAAGCATAGGAAACATGTTTTCACATATATCATAAAATAAGGAAGGAATTATAAAATTATGCAATTCATGTGAATAAGTGGGTGAAGAATTGATAAAAGCACTTAATTGAGCACAAGATGAATCATAAAATAGGGGTTTATCAATGGTTCATACGGCTCATAGGGTGGTTGGTATGGTGGATATGGGTTAGGGTCATATGAGGGTGTTTGGCAGTATAGGGCTTGTGAGTTTGGTGGTTCAAAGGTATGTTGGGAAGGTAGTTCATAAGCATATGGTGGTGCTTGTTGGTAACTACAAAGGGGTCCACCATACTCATCATCTTGGTACGCTCCCTGGAATGGCTCTTGACCATAGTAATTTGGTGGAGGTGGTTTGTCACGAAAGGGTCCACCATAACTATTGTCTTGGTATGCATCACAGAATGGTTGTTGGTTATAGCGCATTGGAGAGGGTTGTTGCCAAGAGGGTTGATCAAATCCTTGTGGCTCCTCCCATCTTTGATTCTTCCAACCTTGATGCATGTTCTCATTATAGCTTCCATTCCTTACAACAACATTGGAATCAAACTTGAAACCAGAGGGGTGAGAATTCATAGTAGCTAAAGAAAATAAAAACTAATAAAAATTAATGAAAATAAACACCTAAAACTAGAAACACTAACAAAGAAACGAAAAAGCAAATATTTACAATAACCAATAATAAGGCACACGTTTGCAATTCCCCGGCAACGGCGCCAAAAACTGATGCGAGGCGGAAGTCAGCCAATTAAGAAATTAATATAGAAATACGTTGTGAGTATAGTTTTTAACCAGCTAAAACCACACATCAATTTAGAAGGTTTGTCACAAAAATTAGAATAAAAATACTGGGAGTATGAGTCCCAGGTCGTCTCCCAACGAGTTGACAAAAGGGTGCTATCTTATTAATCAGGAGTTTTATGGGAAATTTTGAGTTTGGGCAATGGGCACAAGCATATGATTGTTAATTAAAGCAATGAAAGTTAAAAGAGATTTATATTATTCTAAATAAAAAGTCTTGACTGGGGGAATGATTAATTGAAAGTTCTATCCTTGTTGGAATTCTCTCAAGTGTAGTATAAAGAGGTTGTTATTTTCACTTAGTTAACCCTACTAAATAAAGGAAAGTCAAGTGATTGAGCTAACTCTTATTCACAAATATTAGTCCTCTCCCTTGGGAAGGTCTGGCATTAGTAAATAGAGAATTAGCCAACAACTCCCAATTTAACTTATCACTTGAGCATTCCAACTCAAGTGTCTCTTCTTAATCAACCCGCATGTCAAGTTGGGAGTCTACTCTATCAACATGAATACCATCTTCGTTGTTTGGAGTTTGGAGTATAAAAGAAACATGATAATTTAAATAAAATAGGGATTAAAAATTAATTAAAGGTAAAAGTAATTCTCTGTATTAATAAATCCAAAATAATCCAATTGTAACTCTAAATAAGAATTAAGAATATGGAATAATAAGGGAATAAGAAAACAAACTAGAATAGTAACTTCAACGGAGGTGATGACTCTTCTCAATGTCCAAAGCAAAAGCATAAAACTAATAAACTATGAATGTGTACAAAACCTAGAGGAAGAGTGATTTTCTCTCCAGATTCAGATCTAAAAATCTAAAACTATGCTAATGAGAATGTGTGTTGAGTCTCTGCATGTTCTCTGGCTCTAGTCTGTGTTTCTGGGCCGTAAACTGGGTCAAAACTCGGCCCAAAATTACCCCCAGTGTTTTCTGTTAATTCTGCAAATCGCGCATGTCACGCGTATGCGTCAGTCACGCGTACACGTCGCTGGTCATCTTTGCGTGTCACGCGTACGCGTTAAGCACGCGCACGCGTCGTCTTGCAGAACTTCAATCCACGCGTACACGTCAGGTACACGCACGCGTCACTGCAAATTTCTCCATATCACGCGCACGCATGAGCCATGCGTGCGCGTCGATGCTCGCTGGTTATCTCCTTAGTTTCTTGTGTTCCTTCCATTTTTGCAAGCTTCCTCTCCATTCTCTAAGCCATTCCTGCCCTATAAAGCCTGAAACACTTAACACACGGATCACGGAATCGAATGGTATAAAGGAGAATTAAAATAATCAAATTAAAGACTTCTAGGAAGCAAGTTTTTAACCATAGAACAAAACTAGGAAGGAATTGTAAAATCATGCAAATCATATGAATAAGTGGGAAAAGGATTGATAAAAACCACTCAATTGAGCATAAGATAAACCATAAAATAGTGGTTTATCAGTGCGGCGATCGTAGCTCTGTAGCTCAAGATATGAGCTTGGGAAGATTGAAGTGAATAGTGCTTCTCTCTTCCCCTCTCCCTCTTTTCTTCAGCTGGGTGTGTGTGTGTGTTTGAGTGTGTTATGGGTGTTTGGGTTCATTAATGAACCCTTATATATGTTGGACTTGGGCCCAACTTGGGCCCGGTACAACCCGTTAGGATTTTTAGCCCGTCCGGCCCAACTTTGGGCCAAACCTTTAAAATTAACGTCCGGCTTTCGACTTCTAATATTTTCTAAGGTTTTTGACTGTTTTCACTTTTTCTCGCACAGTACCGGGCAGACTTGAACTATTCAACCGGTTCAACTGACGGTTAGCGATTTTTCACGGTTTTTCGCAGAAAATACATTTTCTGACTCCGAAAGACCTACTGAGTCTAAAAATCATATTTAAATCAACAAATTCCCATCCTAACTTTCCGGAATTAATTTTGGTCATTTAAATGATTTTATTCGTCAAAAAATCCAGTTTTTACACTCCACCTCCGTCATTCCCATGGTTGTTCATCTGTTGTCCAAGGGCCGTAGTAGTGACCTGCATAGCAGCAGCCATATTCTCCACGCCGCCATAAAATCTACCGGGCTATTTGGGTTGGCTCCTGATCCATGAGTACTAGTATGACCTCTCCCACGACGTCGACCGCATCCACGAGGCACCATCTTGTTCCTATACACACCAAACAATCGATATCAAGTTGATCAGTCTCAATATCGGAAGTCTAGTGCTTCAAAGTCCCAAATGCATGATCATGAACATTTATTCCAGGTATATCAGTTAGATATTCTAATAGCACATAACACACATACAAAGATTACACAGAAGCATAGTCAGTCCGTCCCTCAGGCTCTACAGGAACGAACTGCTCTGATACCATAATGTAACACCCTACCACACAGAGCCTTATGCTTAAGTCATAAGACAGAGGTGGTGAGGTATTACGACTTCTAAAAATAAAGTTTAGTACATATAGTATTGTGAAGAATGTTTATAACTAGGAGCCTTTGAAGGAAAAGGGGTAAATAAAAATCGTAACTCGAAAAGCCCAACACTCCGATCGATAACGTAATAAAAATAAAAAGGATAAGATAATGCAAGAATATATCCAAAGAGTGCCAAAAACACAAATATCCAAAACTCAAAATCCGGTTACGAAGAAAACCGGTCCGAACATAGAAGTATATACAAATATATATAAAGCAAGAAACCCAAAGGGCGAAATACAAAACCTATTCTCGAAAACAACCTCTAAGAGGAAGTCAAACAGTATATTTATATACATTATTTAGTGGAGATAAGAGTATCTAAATGAAAACATAAAACCAAAGTAAGTCCTGAGAACCAAGGATCATCGCTAATCCAGAAGCCTCCAGCATGCCTCAGCGAGAAACCTCACGTCCTGCATCTGAAAACAACAAAATCCGCAAGGGTGAGAACCGAAGATTCTCAGTATGGTAACAGTGCCCACATATCTAACATGTAACGTCCTGGGAAAGCCAAAGGTAATCCTAGAACTTCCACCAGATAATTCAAAGCTTATAAATAGACTAAACCATAAAAGAAAACTGACTAAAGATCTTCAATCTAACTAATACTTCCCTTTCCAATTCCTGCAGACCTCTCAACCGCCAGTAGTAATAGAATTTGGCAAGCACAATTATATCAGACAAGAAGATATACAATTAGGAAATAGATACGACATTTAGAGAATTAGCAAGTAATATGCAGTCAATTAGGCAATTCCAAATAATTCACATAGTATGCATATGATGAATGCATGTCCTAATGGCTGATGATATCATCTGTTAATTATATAGCCAACCCGACAAGTCCTGGATGCTAACCATTGGACTGTCCCTCTGTCGTGCATCCCCAACTCGAGTTATTAAGAACATAAGTCATAATTCATATCTAACACCTTAACTGGTGTATATTCACAGGGGCGAGCTCATCCGGAACTTTCACAGTGTCCGGCCACACTTACGACATAGGGTCAGCAGAGTATCGAGTCTCCACCTGGAGCACATGGTGGCTAGCCACTGCTTTCTCCTAGGGAAACTCGTATCTCAGATAGTGGAAGTGCAACATTCACATTTCAATTCAATACGCATATATGCAATCATACTCAGCCATAATTCATTAATAGCTCAACTGTAACACGGCAATATCTTAGCAATTCGGCTCATAATACAATCTATAATCAGCCAATTCATTAACAATTACAGTCCTTCATCTCATGGCATATCAACCACTTCCACATTCATCCACCGTATCTCATACAATGATCTTTGATCATTATAAATCATTAATTCTCCCTTTTCTTCATCCACAAGTTACCACATTTGCTAGCCCTTCCCAGTGCTAGACTTATCATCAAGTTTTAAGGCATAAGGGGTGAGATCAGAGGCTTAAAAGTATGCAATTTGGCTTTGAAATATCAAAAATCAACTTTGGGATGAAAACAGGGTCACGTGTGCGCATCGCCCACTGTGCACGCGTGGAACGCAACAAAAGCACAGCGATGCGTACGCGTCCCTCCACGCGCACGCATAGATGGGAGAACACCAACTGACGCCTACGCGTCAGCCATGCGTACCCGTGGGTGCGTTTTGTGCCCTAGGCACAAAACTGGCACTACATAGGCACAACTCTCTGGAATTTGGCTGGGCAACTGTTTTAGTTCATCGATGCGTACGCATGGGCCACGCACACGCGTGGGTAGTGAAACTTTGAAAATGACGCATGCACGTTGGCCACGCTTATGCGTGGGAGTGCGTTCTGCCAAAAATTTTACTTAGTTAAAAGCTGCAGAATTCATAGTTTCAAACCCCAATTTTTCGACGTGCATAATTTCTTCGTTTTAAAACGTATTTCACCCGTTCTTTGAACGACATAACCACCCCGAATCCAATTTCATTTCTAAACAATTTTGGCATAAAGCGGGGATCCAGAGTCCAAATTACACTCCGTCAAAGTATGCCCAGAAATCACATTTTCATATTAAACCACAAAGTGTCATTTTCAAAACATCCCAATTCCAACCCTTTTCAAAATCAAGGAAAACATACCAAAAATCAACTCAAGTCTCTTCAACACATACGTTAACATCTTTAACAAATCACAAAGCAACATCCCACCATTTTATCCCATCTCAATCAAATAGCCCAATATCAAATAATTAACATGTCATATATTCTTCCTCATCCCAATTTCCAACAACACCATTTCTAATCAACTAACATTACACATAATTAATATCACCCCTACTATCAACATGGTTTCTCTCACAATTCAACATCAACCAATCATCAATCATATATCACACATGCATATCTCTCATGCATCATACCATCAAAATACCAATGTTCATAATCACATATATGACCACACCATATATCTCAACTATTCAACAACATCAACAATTCAATTCCTATCTTAGGGCCTCTAGCCTAACTTTTCACACCACATTACATTTTAGATATAGAAAACCGAGACCATACCTTAGCTGCTTTTCCGCTTAACCCGGAATAGCTCTAAATCACTTTTTCACAAGCTCACTAAGCTTCAACACCTCTAAGAACATATTTTTAGCACACCAAAGCCCTTTTCTAAGCTTTCCAAAATCTCAATCAAGCTTCAATATTCACATGCACACTCCTAAGCCACAATTATCACATCCAAACACAATAACTCAATATCCAACATCATAAATCAACAAATTCCACTAAGGTTGAGAATCTTACCACACCCAAGGGTCAAGAAGACAAGGTTACTCTTCTCTTTCAAGCTAGTTGGATCCTATAACATCAAAGAGCCAAAAATCTCAACACTTTTCACCCAAAAATTCGAATTTAAGGGATGAGTAACTGAACTAGATTCGTGGCTTACCTCAAGAAAAAAGTGGTGGGTTCTGTAGAGTTCTTCCTGGTGAATGCGTGGCCACAAACGGTGCAGTAATTGGAGCTCCAGATCAAAAGTTATGGTGGTTTGAAGATCAAACAAGGGTAGAACCTTGGAGGAGTGTTCTTCCCCTTTGTGCTTTCATTTCAGCGTGAATGAGTATTTAGTGAGGAGAGAGAGTGCTGAAAATTAGGATTTTAGGTTTAGTTTGGTTGGACCAAGGGCCCAATATGGGTCCGGTTGGCCCGGTTTGGTCCATTCGGTCCAATTTTGGGCCGATTTCTATAAAATTGGTATCAAAATTCTCATTTTAATCTCCTCTATCTTATTAAGCCATAAAAATCACATTTATGGGCTAATTAGTCATTAATTAATCGGGTTTTACAAGGTTTCCAACTCTTTGACATTCATTGCATCTTGTTACAAACTCATTTGCATCTTTGAATATTGTAGGCCAAAAGAATCCACATTGCAACACCTTGGCTGCAGTCCTTTCTCCACTAAAATGTCCTCTATGAATGGATCCATGGCAATGCCGAAGAACCTTTTGTCCTTTCTCATGAGAGATACATCTTCTTAGAATCCCATCAGCACACTTCTTGAATAGGTAGGGCTCATCCCAAATGTAATGCTTGGTATCATTGATGAGCTTCCTTTTCAAGTGTTTGTTGATGTTGGAAGGTAGTTCTCCAATGGCCTTGAAGTTGGCTATGTCTGCGAACCATGGAGCCTCTTGGATCATTATCAATTGCTCATCCGAGAAGCTTTCATTCACCCCAGGGCTGTGTGTTTCATTCTCCTCATGTGGTATCCTTGAATTCTCTGCTCCACTTCTATCCTTGATTTCAATGTTGAACTCATGGAGTAATAGGGGAATGGGTTGATAGCAGAAACATAAATGACTGAATTGTAAATGGAGAATGGGTTGATAGCAGAAATTAAAGAAAGCTATAAAGAATAGGGAAGATAAGAATAGGGGAAATTCATTGGGATTAGGAGATGTTGCTCACTTTGGATCAAATCTAGATCATCTCATCTTCAATCATGCAACTCATTGATGCTTCTTCCACTCTCCTCTGCTCAGTTGTGCTAGCGTGCCACACCTTCGACCTAGCGTGCCACGCTCATTGTGAAAGATGAGGTTGGCGTGACACGCCCAGCTTGGCGTGCCACATCCCTTGTAAGTCTTTAAGGATCCTTCTCTGAAATTTGTAGTTGGCGTGCCACGCCTGGCCTTGGCATGCCATGCCCATTGTAATCCTTCATGGAGACTCCTCTGGAATTGATAACTAGCGTGCCACGCCTGCCCTTGGCATGCCACGCCTATTGTAATTCATCATGGGCTCTCTTCTGGAGTTGCTAACTAATGACTTGCATTATCTACCCTTCTTTCTTACATAAAGAAGACCATAAAAGAGCATAAATCTCATTTGATAAGTACAATTCATGCCTTATTTGATGAATATTATGGTACACCACTTTGAGATGAGTTGTGTTAAATTTCAGGTGAGAAAAGCATCAAAAATTGGGTGGAAGACAAACAAGAAGTTGGGCGTGTGAAACTGGCGTGCCACTTTAAGCAAACGCCACAAAAATGCACTGGCATGGCACGCCAGGAGCTGGGCGTGGCACGCCAATACTGAAGTCCAGAGAAAAAGTCCAAGCATGCATATGGGCGTGGCACGCCAGAGACTGGGCGTGGCACGCTAATACAAAATTTCAGAGAGCTACAATGGAGGACACAAAAGGGGTGTGGCACACCAAGCTGGGCGTGGCACGCCTGACCCATGAACTACTATGGGCGTGCCACTTGAGCAAAGGGGCGTGGCACGCCAACTCACCATTCCAAGAAGAACCTTCACTTTGGCGTGCCACTTGATGTCGAAGGCGTGGCACCCCAGCCACAAGAAGTCACTTGGGCGTGCCACTTGAGAACCCAGGCATGGCACGCCAAGCTTGAAGAGTTCACAAATCCATGGGCGTGCCACTTGAGCAGCATGGCGTGGCACACTGGTATAACAATCCAAAGAAGGGGCTGAAGGCAATTGAAGACTGTGTGTGCCACTTGAGCAACCAGGCATGGCACGCCAATGCACAAAAGACCAAAAGCAAGGACTGGGCGTGCCACTTGGTATCGAAGGTGTGGCACGCCAACCTTGGCATTTCACTATGGCATGCCACTTGAAGACTGAGGTGTGGCACGCTAACCACTGGAACCAAGACAAGATCATGGGCGTGGCACGCCAGCCTTTAGGCGTGGCACGCTGGTATAAGTTTCCAGAGAGGATGAAGGAGGCCAATTACATGGGACGTGCCACTTGGTATCGAAGGCGTGGCACGCCATTCACTATTCTTCATTTAGGCGTGCCACTTGAGCAACCAGGCGTGGCACGCCAGTGTCATTTAAGAGAGAAGCATTGGGGCGTGCCACTTGAGCTCATGGCGTGGCACGCCAAATAGAGGAACCACTCACTCACGAAAGGGGCGTGGCATGCCAGACCCTGGGCATGGCACGCCAGTACAAGTTTCCAGAGGCAAAGAGAATTGAGAAAGGCAAGGGGCGTGCCACTTGAGCTCAAAGGCGTGGCACGCCAAGGTTGAGAGAGGGACGAGCGTGCCACTTGAAAGAGTAGCGAATTCTTTGGTGGTATAGAATTTCCTCAATTGAATGAATTCTCTTTGCAAGTATAGTTCTACACCAACAAATAATCCTCCCAATCAAAAATTTGGTTGTGTCACAATTAACAAACCCCAAATGAAAATTAACCGGAGTATTTAGACTCCGGGTCGTCTCACAAGGAATTGCAATGAAGTGGTCAATTATTGGCTATGAAGTGGGGTAAGGAGGTTTTGGTTTATAAGAAGGGCAATAAAATAAATGACAAGAAAAGTAAAGAGAGCAATTAAAGAAAGCAATTAATAAAGAGAGACATTCATGGCAAAGATTGAGACCATAGGCTTTCTATCCTAGTCATACAATGATCAATTCATCTTATTTAGTCAACTCTAAGACAAAGGGAGAAATTCAAACAAGACTAGTTAATCATGTCACAAATATAAAGAAGAATTTATCTTATTACGTCATCTCCAACATTGGAAGAAGGTATCATATTATCTTCCATGAGAGAAAGTCTAATAAGACTAGCTAATCTCAATCCAAAAGTTCTAATCAACTTAGTAATTAAATTAGCAAAAGATTAGCGTCAATGGAAACAATATTAGCTAACAACTCTAGATCACTAACATGAGTTGGGTTTTCATGACTCAAGATTGCCTAATTACTCTTTCCAAGCCAAGAATGCTCAAAATCTACTCTAACATCCAACCAAGCATTTTGTCAAACACCTGGAAAGCATAAAAAGAAAGCATAATAAATGAGCAAGAAATAGTAAAATCTACTAACTACCAATTGCAAGAAAAGTAAATTCACAACTCAATTCAACAATTAAAAGAACATCAAACATTAAATTTCATTAAAAGAGATCTAAATCCAACATAAGCATCCATGAACATAAAAGAGAGAAAAAAGGGAAATTAACATTACAAATCAAGAGAATGAAAGATTAGAAGCAAGAATTCATAAAAGAAACAAGATGAAAACATGTAATTGAACCTAAATCTAAGAGAGATTAACCTAACCTAATTCTAGAGAGAAGAGGGAGCTTCTCTCTCTAGAAACTAACGTACATGATGCTATACTACCAAACAATTGCTCTCCCTTTGCCCAAGCTTGAATTCTGCATGAAATAGCATTAGAAATGAGTTAGTTTGGGCCCAAAGTGCTTCAAAAATCGCTGGCGGCGAATTCACTTTAGTGGGCCACGGCAGCATCAGCGCGCACGCGTACATGGCGCGTGCGCACCCCTGAAAGCGAAGCAACATATGGCAAATTTTATGTCATTTTGAAGCCCCGGATGTTATCTTTCCAACTTAACTATAACCGCCTCATTTGGACCTCTGTAGCTCAAGTTATGGTCGATTGAGTGCGAAGAGGTCGGACTTGACAGCTTTACGGTTCCTTCATTTCTTCATGAGTTCTCCCACTTTGCATGATTTTCTCCTCACTTCTTCCATCCAATACTTGCCCTATGAACCTGAAATCACTCAACAAATACATCAAGGTATCGAATGGAATTAAAGTGAATTGAATTTAGCTATTTTAAGGCCTAAAAAGCATGTTTTCACATTTAAGCGCAAATCAAGGGTGAATTGCAAAATCATGCTATTTCATTGAATAAATGTGAGAAAAATTGATAAAATCCCCCAAATTAAGCACAAGATAAACCACAAAATCGGGGTTTATCAAATCTCCCCACACTTAAACTAAGCATGTCCTCATGCTAAAATCAAGAAAGAAGCAAAGGGTATTAACATTTATTCAATGCAAACTAACTACATGCAACCTATCTATATGCAATCTATCTACATGAATGCATCCACTTAGTCAAAATAAATCAATTCCCAAGAATACATATACAAACAGAAGGGCTAAGGCAATAGCAATCACTCGACCCACAATTGAATTGAATTATTAAAAAGATTTTACAAACTTGCAAGAAAAGAGATGATCATGGGTGGAAGCATATAATTGAGCAATCGAACCCTCACCGGATGTGTATCAGCTCTAGTCACTCAAGTGTATGGGGTTGATTCACTCAATCCTCCCCTAATCATGTTTTTCAAGATTTGTTTTTCATCTAACAATCAACAATTATTTCATGCATGCATACAAATATCATGAGGACTTCCCATAGGTTGTAATGGGGTTAGGGTCAAGGTAGGATGCATATGGTCAAGTGGGCTTGAAATTTGAATCTTTGATTAACTTAAACTTCCTACCTAACCTATGACAACCTATACAATTCTAAACAAACCTAACTACCCATTCTTCACTTTTTCACACACTCATGCATTCTCTTTTTGATCACCACCCATATACATTGACTTTTATTGAACCTTGCTTTGGGGCATTTTGTCCCCTTTTCATTGCAATTCTTTGTCTTTCTTTTTTTATTATTATTTATTTTCATTAAATTTTTTTCTTTTCAAACTAAAATATATATACAAGAACATCAATGCATATGGTTTACACATGATTAATACATGAGTATGTACCCAATTTCCAAGATTATCAACACAAATACAAAAACACACTTTTATCTCTACCCAATGTTCCCAACTCTCCCAAAATTAAATGATAAACACTCTCACTTGCCTAAGCTAATCAAAGATCCAAATTAAGGGATATTTATTGTTTTTCACTTAGGCTTGTAATGTGCTACAATTAAGAATAAATGGGTTAAGCATAGGCTCAAATTGGTTATCAATGGAAGATAAACGGTAGGCTTATTTGGGTAAGTGAGCTATTTGAACAATGGCCTCAATCATACAAATGCATGTATACACAAAATAATGGACATATAGAATTAAACAAATCAAAGATTACAATCATAGGAAGAGAATGATGCACACAAGAATAAAAATAAGTGGTTATATATGATGTAACCTCACAATTAGGCTCAAATCTCACATGCTTGTGTTCTTAGCTCAAAAATCATGTTCCACAAAGTATATAATTCAACCATGTTCTAAATTTTTTTTTTCAATTGGGGTGCCCTATAGATAAAATCCTTGGAAAGTATCATGATTTTGACTAAGCTTAATATATACATATGCAATGCAACCAAAAATCCTAAAAGACCTAAAAATGAAATGCAAAAGTGTTGGGATTAGAAACTTGTCACCCAAAAATGCCGGGCGGTCGGACGACCTCCCCACACTTAAAAGTTTGCACTGTCTTCGGTGCATCCAAAGATGAATAAGGGGGTACGGCGACTTTCCTAGTTGCTACCTTCAGTTGGTAGGTCAACCGATGCTGCGTGTTCTTTTCCCGCTTCTGCTTTTGCTTATGCTGATTCATCCTGAACATAGAAAACAGGAGATAATAAGACAAGTAAATGCACAAGCAAGGAAGCATGGATTGTTGGAATGAGGTAAATCACTAGAAATGAGTGAGTGAATTAGTGTGACATTAATGAAAAATAAGTGTGTGGGTTCTAAAATTGCGTCCGGTTTAGAACACACACACTAGTATTTAAAAATCATGTCACAATTATACAAAAGAAAACATGCATTTCACTCATTCTAGTGTGCTTGAAATACTTCAAAAGACTTG
>NC_029794.2:66838392-66849628 GCF_000816755.2 Arachis ipaensis
AGATCCAATCTCACAATTCCACAATCTCAATGCATGAAATAAGTGACATGAATAAGGGTAAACCATAAAAAAGCATCACCTAAAAAAATTCAATGATAATATACAATTGCCTAACAATAGATGATGAATGCATGGTGGCCAAAACATGCAATTCAAAAGAGTTAAGAAACATGAAAGCAATGTAACATGTACTTGGTATTCAAAAGCATTAAACATGAAAAGTTCCGAACCAAGTAACCAAATATAACCTCAATAAAGAATCCAACAATGACAACTAACATCAATGATGTTAAACTAACATCCTATCAATAAGCAGCAGCAGTAAACAGTAAACAAGATTAGTAATCCAACACTTATAATGGAAAACAAAAATTAAACAAACTAACTAACTAAAAGAAATGGTGTTATATGATGCTTGGTAGTGTTGGATGATATTTTAAGAGTGGAAAAGAAAAGAGAAGAAGGAAAGAAATGGAAAGAGGAGAAGAAAAGAAGGTGAGTGAAACAGGGCAATCCACGCGTGCGCGTCATGTGCGCGTAAGCGTGGATTGATGAAAATGGAAGCGACGCGTACGTGTGTAGTGCGCGTACACGTGTATGGCAAAGCAGAAAGTCGACACGGATACGCAAGGCATGCGTTCGCGTGCCCTGGGGCACAAAGTTGGCACACTTCAGGCACAACTCTCGGGTGAATGTATGGGAGGTGGAAAAATTCAATCCACGCGTACGCGTACATGGCGCGTCCGCGTGGATGGTCGAAAATGCTTGAAGCGCGCGTACGCGTGGAGTGCGCGTGCGCGTGGGTGGTGCTCTGTTTTTCAAAATTTTTTTCTATGTTTTTGCACCAAACCAAGCATTTCCAACCTCCAAAAAACTACCGAAACATCACAAAACCTTATTTAACCTACTAGACTCCCAAATAAACTCAACTAAGCAATTCAAAACATGAAATTAAACTAGTTCTACCAATATATACAAAAGGAAAAAAGCAATGAGTTTACCATGGTGGGTTGTCTCCCACCTAGCACTTTTGTTTATTGTTCTTAAGTTGGACTTATGGGAGCTCCTCATCAAGGTGGCTTGTGCTTGAATCCATCCTTGAACATCCACCAATGCTTGGACTTCCATTGTGCTTCATCATTCAAAGTTAATAACTCCAAGCTTTGATGGAGTTCTTCACAAACCATAGGCTCCCAAAGATGATCTTCCTTGTGCGATCCAGGATCCCACACTTTGTTTTCACACCCGTCCTTGAGTTGATCATGGTGATTTCCTCCGGGTGGCAAGAGAGATGAATTCTCATGGGAGCACCAATCTATTCTCCTAGACCCATCCAATTGAGCACTATTCCAACCCTTGCTCTTTGAAGCTCCAACCATAATGAGCCTTGATTTACAACGCCAACCACAAAACATCTTTCTTTTACGCTTCATCCCACAAAGCATCCTAAGTTGACCATCCGTTTCAAACAAGCCATATTCGAGTGAGATAATAAAGATAATAGAAATGAGTTTCATCCACTCAAATGAAGGTGTAGATGGCAACCTAGGCAAAGGTGATTCCAAGGGTCTTGACAAGGCGTATTCAATTCCCATCCTCCATTTTCTAAGGACTTCCACCTCTCCACAAGATCTCTTAATTTCAATCCTTTGTTCAACAATTTTATATAAACCTTTTCCCTTACTCAAATCATAAATGGGAGGACGATAGAGATTTACCTCCACATTGCTTTCAAATCCAATGGGGGAAAATTCTTCATGTTCAAAGGATTCTTCACCACTAAGACTTGGTGCTTAATCTTCCTCACCAAGGGAACTCAATTCTTGCTCTATCCCATCCGATTCTTCATAAGGGATATGCCTCGGAGGTTGTGCACATTTCTCCTTAGCATCAAATTCAATCATTTTGGAGGGGTTTTCTTCAATCCTAGACACCCAAGGTGGTTTCGCATCTCCTAAGTCTTCAACCACTTCTTCCTCTTCTTTAATAATCTCTACTTCCTCCTCTTGTTGTATTTCTTGCTTTAACTCCTCTTCTTCTCCTTGGAGCTTCAAGTTCACTCCCTCACTAAGCTTCTTTGTTGCTTCTCCACATTTCACAATGGAAGTGCCTTGATCGCATAGGCTTAGGCGGGATGAGACTATGTTGCCAATGGCTTCTACCATGATGGCCATTTTTGCTCTTAACTCCTCAAAACTCTTTTCATCCTCCTCGTGTTACCTTAAGATATGAGATTCAAGATCCCTTAATTCTAGCATAGAGGCTTCATCGGGGGGTGATGGTGGAAGAGAGGGTTCATTGTTTCAGGGGAAGGTATTATAGTCGGAAGGTGGTTGTGGGGAAAAGTAGAATTCATCTTATGGTTGAAAATTTGAATGCGTTGGAGGTGGTTCTTCTTGGTAATAGTATGGAGGGAGTGGCTCTTGAAAATGTTGATGTTGGAGTGGTGGTGGCTCTATGTGTGGTTCATATGGCTCATATGGTTGTTGGTAGGATGGATATGGATTAGGGTCATATGAAGATGGTTGGTAAGAAGGGGCTTGTGAGTATGGGTGAGGGTTATGTTGGGGATATGGCTCATAGGTGTATGGTGGTGGTTCTTGGAAGTCATAAGGGGATTCACCATAACCATTGGATTGGTATGCATCATAGAATGGCTCTTCTTCATAGTGCATTGGTGGAGGTTGTTGCCATGAGGATTGATCATATGTATATGGCTCCTCCCACTTTTGATTGTCCCATCCTTGATACACATCCTCATTGAAGCTCTCATTTCCTACAACATAGTTAGAACCAAACTCATAGCCAAAGTGAGAATTCATGATAGCAAGAGAAAATGGAAACAAAATCAAATAAGAAGCAAGAAAATTAAATCCTAAAAGTAGAAAAAACTAACAAAGAAGCAAAAGGTAGACCTATTTACAATATTCACATATATACAATAACCAATAACATAACACCATTGCAACTCCCCAGCAACGGTGCCATTTTGATGAGCGAATTCTTTGGTGGTATAGAATTTCCTCAATTGAATGAATTCTCGTTGCAAGTATAGTTCTACATCAATAAATAATCCTCCCAAACAAAAATTTGGTTGTGTCATAATTAACAAACCCCAAATGAAAATTAACCAGAGTATTTAGACTCCGGGTCATCTCACAAGGAATTACAATGAAGTGGTCAATTATTGGCTATGAAGTGGGGTAAGGGGGTTTTGGTTTATAAGAGGGGCAATAAAATAAATAACAAGAAAAGTAAAGAGAGCAATTAAAGAAAGCAATTAATAAAGAGAGACATTCATGGCAAAGATTGAGATTATAGGCTTTCTATCCTAGTCATACAATGATCAATTCATCTTATTTAGTCAACTCCAACACAAAGGGAGAAAGTCAAACAAGACTAGTTAATCATGTCAAAAATATAAACAAGAATTTATCTTATTACGTTATCTCCAACATTGGAAGAAGGTATCATATTATCTTCCATGAGAGAAAGTCTAATAAGACTAGCTAATCTCAATCCAAAAGTCCTAATCAACTTACTAATTAAATTAGCAAAAGATTAGCGTCAATGGAAACAATATTAGCTAACAACTCTAGATCACTAACATGAGTTGGGTTTTCATGACTCAAGATTCCCTAATTACTCTTTCCAAGCCAAGAATGCTCAAAATATACTCTAACATCCAACCAAGCATTTTGTCAAACACTTGGAAGGCATAAAAAGAAAGCATAATAAATGAGCAAGAAATAGTAAAATCTACTAACTACCAATTGCAAGAAAAGTAAATTCACAACTCAATTCAACAATTAAAAGAACATCAAACATTAAATTTCATTAAAAGAGATCTAAATCCAACATAAGCATCCATGAACATAAAATAGAGCAAAAAGGGAAATTAACATTACAAATCAAGAGAATGAAAGAGTAGAAGCAAGAATTCATAAAAGAAATAAGATGAAAACATGTAATTGAACCTAAATCTAAGAGAGATTAACCTAACCTAATTCTAGAGAGAAGACGGAGCATCTCTCTCTAGAAACTAACCTACATGATGCTATACTACCAAACAATTGCTCCCTCTTTGCCCAAGCTTGAATTCTGCATGAAATAGCATTAGAAATGAGTTGGGTTGGACCCAAAGTGCTTCAGAAATCGCTGGGGGCGAATTCACTTTAGTGGGCCACGGCAGCATCGGCGCGCACACGTACATGGCACGGGCGCGCCCCTGAACGCGACGCAACATATGACAAATTTTATTTCATTTTGAAGCCCCAGATGTTATCTTTCCAACGCAACTAGAACCGCCTCATTTGGACCTCTGTAACTCAAGTTATGGTCGATTGAGTGCGAAGAGGTCGGACTTGACAGCTTTACGGTTCCTTCATTTCTTCATGAGTTCTCCCACTTTCCATGCTTTTCTCCTCACTTCTTCCATCCAATACTTGCCCTATGAACCTGGAATCACTCAAAAAATACATTAAGGCATCGAATGGAATTAAAGTGAATTGAATTTAGCTATTTTAAGGCCTAAAAAGCATGTTTTCACATTTAAGCGCAAATCAAGGGAGAATTGCAAAACCATGCTATTTCATTGAATAAATGTGAGAAAAGTTGATAAAATCCTCCAAATTAAGTACAAGATAAACCACCAAATCGGGGTTTATCAAGTAAGCGTGGCACGCCAAGCTGGAAATGAAGGGCACGTGACACGCCAGAGAAGCGCCAGCCACACGCCAGCTAAGAAGTCATGCTTATTGAGTGTTTTCTTTTCCCTCCAAAATGTAATTTTCCTTTTTCACTTTTGTAATTCCTTTATTTTACTAGGAGTAGTATAAATACCCCCAAGGAGTACTAAAGAAGGGGGTTAAGCAGTCAGTTTTAGATCCACTTTTACACTTCACTCTTGAGTACTTTTTGAGCTCTGAGTAGCTAACTTCTCTCTCATTGAGAGAGGGAGCTCTGTTGTACTTGATGGATTGATGATAGTGAATTCCTTCTTCTCTTCATCTTCTCTTTGATTTGCTAGAAGAAATTTCGTTCTTAATGCTTAGTATTCAATTATCTTGGAAAAGAGATTGAATGCAATTGGGTTTCATGGGAACCTTGGGAAAGGAAACATGAAATCATGCTTGAAATCACTTCTCACACTAGAGTAGAATCTGGGTTTTGGCGTTTAGATATGTGATATATAATCCTCCCTCTAATTGGACCTATGATGGTGTGTGGTATAATCAGGGACCAAGCATATCTCTCTTCATGAGCAATTAGACCAAGAAATTGACTATTGATCAAGATCTGAGAGATTGAGTCACCAAGGGATTGGGGCTCAATCAATCATGATTCCCAAGAGGTCAATGAGTTGCATGATTGAAGAGGATATAAGCTAAATTCAATCTAAAGAGACAACATCTCCCAATCTCAATGAATTTTCCCATTCTTATCTATCCATTTCTTTACAGCTTATTTTTACATTCAGCAATTCCCCATTCCCGTTTACATTCAAGTCATTTATGATTCTGCACTTTACTTTCTGCCATTTATATTTTTTCACTTTATTGCTTTTCTTTATATTCTAGTCATTTACATTTATGTCATTTACAATTCTGCACTCTACAATCCTATTGATCCGCTTGACTAATTCATCAATTGATTAAAACTGCTCGAATTTGCCAATCTCTGTGGATACGATCCCACTCCACTGTGGGTTATTACTTGACGATAATTTTGGTGTGCTTGCCAAAAGGACTAATTCACCAATTTTGAATGGGGTGTGAATTCCGGTCATCAAGTTTTATGGCGCTGTTGCCGGGGATTGGCTTAAATTTGACAGTGATTAAATCAATTGGAGAACTAGATTAAGCAATTTAAATTCCTTGTTATTTTATTTTATTTAGCACCTTTTATTTTCTTTTATTTTGAGTTCTATTTCTTTCTTCTTTGAGTATTTTTTTTATACATATTTCCACTCTTCTAACTGTTTGATTAATTGCACCACTCACACTAACATCCACTTTAACAAGAGTAATTTCTTCATTCATTTTCTTTCTTGCTTTTTGCCTTGTTGGTTGTATGACAGGTAGAAGAAGCGGTGCTTCAACTTCCTTTGATTCTAAACCTAAGAGGACCTTCCTTAGATTAAGGAGGGAAGCAAGAGGGAAAGGAGTCGTTGGTGCTGAGGAAGAGGAAGAGTATTTTGATTGAAACAAACATGGAGGAGAACATGGAGAACCACCATGAAGAAGAAGCTCACAATGCTGGAGGAGGCCCAGTAAATCATGATGGGCAAGAAAGGAGAGTCTTAGGCTCCTACATCAACCCAAACCCAGAAAATTGTGGCAGCATCATCCTAAAGCCAACAATTCATGCCAATAATTTTGAGCTGAAACCTCAGCTCATCACACTTGTTCAGAACAATTGTTCATATGGAGGAAGTACCCAAGAAGACCCTAATCAACATCTCAGCACATTCTTGAGGATATGTGATACTGTAAAGTCCAATGGGGTACACCCCGACATCTACAAACTACTCTTGTTCCCTTTCTCACTCAGAGATAAGGCAGCAAAGTGGTTGGAATCATTCCCCAAGGATAGCCTAACTACATGGGAGGAGGTTGTGAATAGATTCCTTGCAAGATTTTACCCTCCACAAAGAATCATTAGGCTGAGAACTGAGGTACAAACTTTCAGACAACAAGATGGAGAAACACTTTATGAGGCCTGGGAGAGATTCAAAGATCTGACAAGAAGATGCCCACCAGAAATGTTCAATGAATGGGTACAACTACACATCTTTTATGAGGGACTATCCTATGAAGCAAAGAAGGCTGTGGATCATTCTTCAGGAGGCTCACTCAACAAGAAGAAAACCATTGAAGAGGCCATAGATGTCATTAAAACTGTAGCTGAAAATGAGTATTTCTATGCTTCAGAGAGGACTCAAAAGAAGGGAGTGCTAGAGCTCAACTCTGTAGATGCTTTGTTAGCTCAGAACAAAGCAATTGTAGCTCAAATAGCAGCTCTAACAAAAAGGATGGAGGCCAACCAAGCCTCAGTCATTCAGGACCAAACTCCTTAACAAGAAGGGAATGCACCAGGATCTGAAGGTGACTGGGAACAAGCTAATTATGTGAACAATTCATCCAGACCACCATATGACCCACACTCTAAGACATACAACCCAGATTGGAAGAACCACCCAAACTTTGGGTGGGAAAATCAACAGAACCACAACCAGGACCACAACAAGCCTTATTCATCAAATCAGCAATTCAACCACAACCCCAACCATCAATCAGGGAACCATAGACCCTACCATAACTCACAAAACACATCATACCATAGTAACCAACCCACACACAACAACCTCAACCAAGATGCACCATCCTCAACTATGCAACCATGTGAAATCAAGAGCAACTTTGAGAGGATGGAAGCTGCAATAGCACAACTATCCTCACAAATTACAGGAGCAGTCTCCACCCTCATGGATAGACAAGCACAAACTGACAGAAGGATAGATGCTAATCAAGAGGAATACAGGTCAAATCTGAAAAATCAAGGCACAGCAATCTCAAAGCTGGAAGCACAAGTGGGGATTTTGTCCAAGCAAATCCCACATCCCACACACACATTTCCTAGTGATACTATGGCTAACCCAAGAGGGGAATGCAAGGTCATTACTCTAAGAAGTGGGAAGGTTGTAGAAGGAGGAACCCCAAGCAAAGACAAGCATGAAGAAGTTGCAGCAAAGCATGGGAACAAGGATGAAGAAGAAATCCCTGCTCCACCACCACCAAAATCGGTCTTGAAGCCGTATGTGCCAAAGGCACCATACCCACAAAGACTGGGAAAAGATGGGAAGGATGGTCAGTTTTCTAAGTTCCTAGAGATCTTCAAGAGGCTCCAAATCAACATACCATTTGCTGAGGCATTAGAACAAATGCCACTCTATGCTAAATTTTTGAAGGAGCTTATAACCAAAAAGAGGAACTGGGAAGCAAAAGAAACCATAATATTGATTGAAGAATGCAGCGCCATCATACAGAAGAAGCTGCCTCAAAAGCTGAAGGACCCAGGGAGTTTCTAAATTCCCTGCATCATAGGAGACATCACCATTGAGAAGGCTTTGTGTGATTTGGGAGCTAGCATAAATCTTATGTCCATGACCATGATGAGAAGGATGAAGATTGAGGAAGCCGAAAATGGTCTTCAATGTCTTCAAAGTAATGAGTTACCCCAAGGAATCCATAGGAGAATGCATGCTGGTAGACACCATGGAAAAAATAGTTCAAGAAGTCTTGGAAGAAGAACAATGCGGAGAAACCATTGAGCTGGAACAAGCACCAGATGGAGAATCACCACAAGCAACCATGAGAAACTCAATCATGCCAACCATTACAAGCAACAAAGATGCAGAGCCACCAAAACTAGAACTGAAAGCATTACCACCTAGCTTGAAGTATGCATATCTGGATGCTAACAACACCCAACCAGTGATCATAAATTCAAGTCTGAGTAAGGAACAAGAAGAGGAGCTCATCCAAGTGCTGAGACAACACAAGGATGCCATAGGCTGGACACTTGCAGATTTAAAAGGGATCAGTCCTTCAATGTGTATGCATAAGATCTTGCTTGAAGAAGATGCCAAACCTTCAAGACAACAACAAAGGAGGTTGAACCCAACTATGAATGAAGTGGTTCAGAAAGAAGTGTTGAAACTATGGCAAGCAGGGGTGATCTACCCTATCTCAGATAGCCCTTGGGTAAGCCCGGTGCAAGTAGTCCCTAAGAAGGGAGGGATCACTGTTGTGGCAAATGAGAAGAATGAATTGATACCTACAAGGACAGTGACCGGATGGCGTATGTGCATTGACTACCGGAAACTTAATGAAGCCACCCGGAAGGACCACTTTCCCTTACCTTTCATGGACCAGATGCTTGAAAGATTGGCAGGACATGAATATTATTGCTTCCTAGATGGGTACTCGGGCTACAACCAAATTGTTGTAGATCCCAAGGACCAGGAAAAAACTTCATTTACTTGTCCATATGGTGTTTTTGCTTATAGGAGAATGCCTTTTGGATTGTGTAATGCACCTGCAACATCCCAAAGGTGCATGCTCTCCATTTTTTCAGACATGATTGAGAAGTTCATAGAAGTATTCATGGATGACTTCTCTGTATTTGGGAACTCATATTCTGATTGCCTATACCATCTTGCTCTTGTGCTAAAAAGGTGTCAAGAAACCAACCTAGTTTAAAACTGGGAAAAGTGCCATTTTATGGTGACTGAAGGGGTGGTTCTTGGTCACAAGATTTCAAAAGATGGCATAGAAGTGGACAAGACAAAAGGGAAGTAATTGAAAAATTACCCCCACCTTGCAATGTCAAAGCAATCAGAAGCTTTTTGGGACACGCTGGGTTCTATAGGAGATTTATCAAAGATTTTTCAAAAATTGCAAAACCCCTTAGCAACCTACTTGTCTCAAATACTCCCTTTATTTTTTATAGAGAGTGCATGATAGCCTTTGATGAACTTAAGAAGAAATTCTCCTCTGCACCTATTATAGCACCACCAAGCTGGGATCTTCCCTTTGAACTAATGTGTGATACATTTGATTTTGCTGTTGGTGCTGTTCTGGGACAGAGGAAAGACAAGCTAGTACATGTTGTTTACTATGCTAGCATGGTTCTCAATGAGAATCAAAGGAACTATACCACCACGGAGAAAGAGCTTTTAGCCATAGTTTTTGCTTTTGACAAGTTTAGATCATCTTATTGGCTCAAAAGTAATTGTATTCACTGATCATGTAGCACTCAAATACTTGCTTACCAAACAAGAATCTAAGCCCAAACTAATAAGGTGGATCTTGTTGCTCCAAGAATTTGATATTGAGATTAAAGATAGGAGCGGAGCAGAGAACAAGGTAGTTGACCACCTCTCAAGGATCCCACAAGAAGAAAAGATGCAGCAAGTAGCAGTCAATGAAAGCTTTCATGATGAACAATTGATGATGATTCGAGTAGCCCCTTGGTTTGCAGACATAGCCAACTTCAAGGCTATTGGGGAGCTACCAACTAACATCAATAGGCACATGAGGAGGAAGCTAATCAAGGATGCCAAACACTACATCTGGGATGATCCTTATTTGTTCAAAAAGTGTGCTGATGGAATCCTAAGAAGGTGTATACCCCATGAGGAAGGGCAGGAAGTATTATGGCAGTGCCATGGATCTGCATATGGAGGTCACTTTAATGGAGAAAGGACAACAGCAAAAGTGCTTCAATCCGAATTTTACTAGCCAACAATGTTTAAGGATGTCAAGGAAATGGTGTCAAGATGTGATGAATGCCAAAGAACTGGTAATCAAACCAAGAGAAATGAGATGCCACAGCAATTCATACTAGAGTTGGAGCTATTTGATGTATGGGGATTGATTTTATGGGACCCTTTCCAACCTCCTACTCAAATAGCTACATATTGGTGGCTGTTGATTATGTCTCAAGATAGGTAGAAGCCATAGCCACTGCAACAAATGACAACAAGGTTGTGATAAGCTTCTTGAGAAGGAACATTTTCAGTAGATTTGGAGTTCCCAGAGCTCTCATTAGTGATGGAGGGACACACTTCTGCAACAAACAACTCGAGACACTCCTTCTCAGATATGGAGTAAAGCACAAAGTGGCAATTCCATACCACCCACAGACCAACGGGCAAGCTGAAATTTCCAACAGAGAGCTAAAAAGAATCTTTGAAAAAACTGTTGGAAGCTCAAGAAAGGATTGGTCTAAGAAGCTGGATGATGCACTATGGGCCTACAGGACAGCCTATAAGACTCCCATTGGGATGTCTCCATACCAACTGGTATATGGCAAGGCTTGTCACTTGCCAGTTGAACTTGAACATAGAGCCTTTTGGGCTCTAAAGATGTTAAACTATGATGAGCAAGCTGCTGGAGAAAAGAGATTAATGCAACTCAATGAGCTGGAGGAGTTTAAGAATCAAGCATATGAGAATGCAAAAATCTACAAAGAGAACACAAAAAGATGGCATGACTAAAAGATAGCAAAAAGGGAGTTCACTGAGGGACAGAAGGTGTTACTCTATAACTCAAGACTCAAGTTCTTCCCTGGAAAAATGAAGTCTCGATGGTCAGGACCTTTCACCATACTCAAGGTGTTTCCCTATGGTCATATGGAGCTCATTGAGGACAAGACTCAGAGAACTTTTACT
>NC_029794.2:66850017-66858540 GCF_000816755.2 Arachis ipaensis
CTTTCTTTCTTTTTCTTCTTAATTGGGACAATCAAGTCCTAAGTTTGGTATTGGAGCAAAACCTTGTTTTGCTTGCTCTTTTTTGCAATCCCCATTTCACTCTCAAACACACTCTCTCAACCTCATGGCACCACCAAAAAGCTCAGCCTCAAAGAAAAGAAAAGTAAAGGAACCAACCTCTGGATCCTCAAGTTCCTTCAATGACTACAAGTTCCTCTTCGCATTCAACCAAAATCAATTCTATGGTTGGGTGAGTGAGAGGGAGATCATTCCAGAAGTTGGGTTCCAATTAGGGAGGAACGAGCACATTGAAATCAACATTGAGATCAACAATAGAGGTTGGTCACTTCTATGCAACCCACCAAGGAAAGTGGTAGAAAGCTTGGTGAGGAAATTCTATGCCAACGCAGTGCCTCAACTACGGCAACACTATGGTTACACTAGCTATGTAAGGGGGAAGTCCATTGACTAAAGTCCCTCTAGCATAGAAAGAATGCTAATGGTGAAGAAGACAAGCTCCACTCGGAGCTATAAAGAAAGAATAAAGCAGCAAGACCCTGGGTTCGATGAGATCCTAAATGAGATTTTTGTGATGCATGTGCGTTGGATCAATGACAAGGATGGGGTACCTAATCAATTGAGGAGAAGATATTTGAGCTCTCAAGCTAGAGGGTGGCTAGAATTTGTGAGGAGGTCCCTAATCCCCACATCCAACACTTCAAAGGTGACCAAGGAGAGAGCTATACTCATCTACAGCATCAAGAAAGGAGAGAACATCAACGTGGGAGAGATGATTGCCAACAACATCAACAAAGTGCTAAAAAGCACCAGTGACAACACAAGGTTGGCATTCCCCAACATTATACAGAGGCTATGTGATGAGGCTGGAGTTAAAAAGATCATTGATGAAGTGCTTGTGAAGCAAGACAAGTTCATAACTGCCAAAAAGATGGCCAAGGTGGAGGCTGTTCACCCACTCCACAGGGCCAGAGAACGAAGAGCTCATGCCCATGAACAACAACAACAACAAGAAGAAGAAAAGGCAGAAAAGCAACCTCAATTCCTGGCACTTCAACCACCACCACAATACCAATATCAGCAATTTCCAGAGGGATTTAACTGGGAGCAATTGCTAGGAGATGTACACCAAATGAAAGGAGATCCACACCACTTGAGGAAAGATGTCAACCAACTCAAGGAAACTCAACAACAACAATGGAGCCAAGTCAACCAAAACATTCGACAACTCCAAGAAAATTGGGAGCATATGAGGAAGGAGCAGCAAGAACAATTTGACTGGGGAGAGGTGTGAAGTGCACTGGACAAAATAGTAGAGCAAGGCAAATGGCAACAGAGGAACCTGGCCGAATTCAGACATCTCTATGATGCCAGAATCATATCCAGGAGGCAGTATGACATCAACACACAAGCGAAGCTGAATCACTTGTGTAACGCCGTAGCCACTCTAAACCCAGGATACCCAACCTTCATGCAAGGAATGGAAGACCTAAGTGCAAGACAAGAGGAAATCCTAGCCAAACATAAGGAGGATGAAAGGAATTACATGAGGAGGGCAGGATTTTGGAAACCCAAGGATGCCAAAGCACAAGAAGGTTCCTCTAAACCAGATGAAGGTGGCTCTTCCCCTCCAAGAAGAAGGACAAAGGGAAGGGGCCAATGAATTAAAGATGAAGCTGCTCAAGATTGTTGAGTCCCATGGTTGACACTTTCCAGTTCCTGAATTCTTGTTTAAGTTTTTGCTTTATTTACTTTCTAAATAAATAATCATGCTAGGATAGTTTATGCTTTTTGCTTAGTTTTAAATACCTGTTTGAAGTCTTTATGAGTTCTTCTTTTTCAAGAAAGAAAATGCCATGTATTTCAAGTCTTCATTTCAACAAAAATAAAAGTAGAGTTTGTCTCCATAAGAGTCACTATGAGTTGTGCAAAAACAGTGAGAGAGAGCAAGGCCAAGATGGATTATGAAACAAACTAAGATATAAGTGACCAAGTGTAAGACCTTGGATGAACTAAAAAGAAAATGAGTTATGGAAGAGCAACTAGTCCTAGAAGTTATAACAAGGGGGAGGTTAAGGAGTGTTCCTTGAATATCCATAGAACCAAGAGGTAGTAGGCAATAAAGACCCAAGGCTCTGAGCATCAACTACTGGTATAGAAAAAGAAACATTAAAAAGCTCAAAAATAATAAAAAAAAATCTTAGTAGATGCTTGTGGTGAAGATGTGTCAAGAAGAGACCTGGGCAAGTAAATTCTTAGGGGTGTCTCAACACCTAGTACCCTAAAACCAACTGGTTTGGGAGTGCTGATTGAAAGCTTAAATAAAGGGTTGTCTTGAGACAAAACACTTAGAGTCGTGGTCAAGAAAGCAAAACAACCTTTACTACTTCGAGGTGACAATCAATAGAAAGGACCCCTAAAACCTATACCTGAAAGAACCCTCAAGGATCCAAGAGCTTCCCATGACATTAAAACATTCATACATGTGTTGAACACTTAGTCTTACTCTTAGTTGTATTGCAATCACTCAAAGCCAAGGCCTCAAGTTATAAAGGTTTACTCACATTGATTTGCTTGGGACAAGCAAAACTTAAGTTTGGTGTTGTGATGACTTGCATCATCTACCCTTCTTTCTTACATAAAGAAGATCATAAAAGAGCATAAATCTCATTTGATCAGTACAATTCATGCATTATTTAATGAATATTATGGTACACCACTTTGAGATGAGTTGTGCTGAATTTCAGGTGAGAAAAGCATAAAAAATTGGGTGGAAGACAAACAAGAAGCTGGGTGTGTGAAACTGGCGTGCCACTTGAAGCAAACGCCACAAAAATGCACTGGCATGGCACGCCAAGAGATGGGCATGGCACGCCAATACTGAAGTCCAGAGAAGAAGTCCAAGCATGCATATGGGTGTGGCATGCCAGAGACTGGGCGTGGCACGCTAATACAAAATTTCAGAGAGCTACAATGGAGGACACAAAAGGGGCGTGGCACGCCAAGCTGGGCGTGGCACGCCTGACCCATCAACTACTATGGGCGTGCCACTTGAGCAAAGGAGCGTGGCACACCAACTCACCATTCCAAGAAGAACCTTCACTATGGCGTGCCACTTGATGTCGAAGGCGTGGCACGCCAGCCCCAAGAAGTCACTTGGGCGTGCCACTTGAGAACCCAGGTGTGGCACGCCAAGCTTAAAGAGTTCACAAATCCATGGGTGTGCCACTTGAGCAGCATGGCGTGGCACGCTGGTACAACAATCCAGAGAAGGGGCTGAAGGCAATTGAAGACTGGGCGTGCCACTTGAGCAACCAGGCGTGGCACACCAATGCACAAAGGACCAAAAGCAAGGACTGGGCGTGCCACTTGGTATCGAAGGCGTGGCACGCCAACCTTGGAATTTCACTATGGCGTGCCACTTGAAGACTGAGGCATGGCACGCCAACCACTGGAACCAAGACAAGATCATGGGCGTGGCACGCCGGCCTTTAGGCGTGGCACGCTGGTATAAGGACTGGGCGTGCCACTTGATATCGAAGGCGTGGCACGCCAGTGTCATTTAAGAGAGAAGCATTGGTGCGTGCCACTTGAGCTCGTGGCATGGCACGCCAAACAGAGGAACCACTCACTCACAAAAGGGGCGTGGCACGCCAGACTCTGGGCGTGCCACGCTAGTTCAACTTTCCAGAGAAGCCTAGCCAAGCATGAAGCAAGGGCGTGACACGCCAGACCTTGGGCGTGGCACGCTGGTGCACGAAATTGTGATCTCTAGTAATGGCTTCTTAGGCCAGATACTCTGATCTAATTTTACAGTCTGTCACAACTTCGATACAACTAACCAGCAAGTGCACTGGGTCGTCCAAGTAATACCTTACGTGAGTAAGGGTCGAATCCCACGGAGATTGTTGGTATGAAGCAAGCTATGGTCACCTTGTAAATCTCAGTCAGGCGGATATAAAGTGATAATGTTGTTTTCGAATACTAAATAATAGAATAGGGATAGAGATACTTATGTAAATCATTGGTAGGAATTTCAGATAAGCGAATGGAGGTGCTTTCGTTCCTCTGGACCTCTGCTTTCCTGCTATCTTCATCCAATCAGTCTTACTCCTTTCCATGGCTGGCTTTATGCAAGGGCATCACCGTTGTCAGTGGCTACATCCCCTCCTCTCAGTGAATAATATGCTCACGCACCCTGTCACGGCACGGCTATTCATCTGTCGGTTCTCGATCATGCTGGAATAGGATTCACCCTCCTTTTGCGTCTGTCACTAACGCCCAGCACTCGCGAGTTTGAAGCTCGTCACAGTCATTCAATCATTGAATCCTACTCAGAATACCACAGACAAGGTTTAGACCTTCCGGATTCTCTTGAATGCCGCCAACATTCTAGCATACGCCACGAAGATTCTGGTTAGGAGATCTAAGAGATACTCATTCTTGCTTAATTTATGTAGAACAGAAGTGTTTGTCAGGCACGCGTTCGTAAGGGAGAAGGATGATGAGCGTCACACATAATCATCACCTTCATCACGTTCTTGGGTGCGAATGGATATCTTAGAAGAGAAATAAGATGAATTGAATAGAAAATAGTAGTACTTTCATTAATCTTTGAGGAACAGCAGAGCTCCACACCTTAATCTATGGAGTGTAGAAACTCTACCGTATGAAAATACATAATTGAAGGTCCAGGCATGGCCGAGATGGCCAGCCCCCTAAAGCGTGATCAAAGGATCATAAGGTAATCCAAAGATGCCTAATACAATAGTAAAAGGTCCTATTTATAATAAACTAGCTACTAGGGTTTACATGAGTAAGTAATTGATGCATAAATCCACTTCCGGGGCCCACTTGGTGTGTGTTTGGGCTGAGCTTAAGTGTAGCACGTGCAGAGGCCATTTGTGGAGTTGAACGCCAGTTTCTGTGCCAGTTTGGGCGTTCAACTCTGGTTTTGAATCCTTTTCTGGCGCTGAACGCCAGATTTGGGCAGAAGGCTGGCGTTGAACGCCAGTTTACGTCGTCAATTCTTGGCCAAAGTATAGACAATTATATATTGCTGGAAAGCCCTGGATGTCTACTTTCCAACGCAATTGGAAGCGTGCCATTTCGAGTTCTGTAGCTCCAGAAAATCCACTTTGAGTGAAGGGAGGTCAGAATCCAACAACATCAGCAGTCCTTCTTCAACCTCTGAATCTGATTTTTGCTCAAGTCCCTCAATTTCAGCCAGAAAATACCTGAAATCACAGAAAAACACACAAACTCATAGTAAAGTCTAGAAATGTGAATTTAACATAAAAACTAATGAAAACATCCCTAAAAGTAACTAGATCCTACTAAAAACATACTAAAAATAATGCCAAAAAGCGTATAAATTATCCGCTCATCACACGCCAGTACAAGTTTCCAGAGGCAAAGAGAAGTGAGAAAGGCAAGGGGCGTGCCACTTGAGCTCGAAGGCGTGGCACGCCAACACAAGAAATCCACTATGGCTTGCCACTTGAGTTCGAAGGCATGGCACGCCAAGGTTGAGAGAGGGACGAGCGTGCAACTTGAAGGAATAGGCGTGGCACGCCAAGCTGGAAATGAAGGGCACGTGACACGCCAGAGAAGCACCAGCCACACGCCAACTAAGAAGTCATGCTTATTGAATATTTTCTTTTCCCTCCAAAATGTAATTTTCCTTTTTCACTTTTGTAATTCTTTTATTTTACTAGGAGTAGTATAAATACCCCCAAGGAGTACTGAAGAAGGGGGTTAAGCAGTCAGTTTTAGAACTACTTTTACACTTCACTCTTGAGTACTTTTTGAGCTATGAGTAACTAACTTCCCTCTCATTGAGAGAGGGAGCTCTGTTGTACTTGATGGATTGATGATAGTGAATTCCTTCTTCTCTTCATCTTCTCTTTGATTTGTTAGAAGGAATTTTGTTCTTAATGCTTAGTATTCAATTATCTTGGAAAAGAGATTGAATGCAATTGGGTTTCATGGGAACCTTGGGAAAGGAAACATAAAAATCATGCTTGAAATCCCTTCTCACACTAGAGTAGAATCTGGATTTTGGTGTTTGGATATGTGACATATAATCCTCCCTCTACTTGGACCTATGATGGTGTGTGGTATAATCAGGGACCAAGCATATCTCTCTTCATGAGCAATTAGACCAAAAAATTGGCTATTGATCAAGATCTTAGAGATTGAGTCACCAAGGGATTGGGGCTTAATCAATCATGATTGCCAAGAGGTCAATGAGTTGCATGATTGAAGATGATATAAGCTAAATTCAATCTAAAGAGACAACATCTCCCAATCTCAATGAATTTCTCCATTCTTATCTATCCATTTCTTTACAGCTTATTTTTACATTCAGCAATTCCCTATTCCCGTTTACATTCAAGTCATTTATGATTCTGCACTTTACTTTCTGCCATTTATATTTTTGCACTTTATTGCTTTTCTTTATATTCTAGTCATTTACATTTATGTCATTTACAATTCTACACTCTACAATCCTATTGATCCGCTTGACTAATTCATCAATTGATTAAAACTGCTCGAATTTGCCAATCTCTATGGATACGATCCCACTCCACTGTGGGTGTGACGATAATTTTGGTGCGCTTGCCAAAAGGACTAATTCACCAATTTTGAATGGGGTGTGAATTACGGTCATCACTAACTGGCACGCCTAGGCCCCTAGGCATGCCACGCCCATTTTACTTCATCATGGGCTCTCTCTGGAAGCAAGAGCTGGCGTGCCACGCCCTATGTAACAACCCTGATTTTCGAGTACATGAGATCTTTTCTGAAAGTACGGATTTCTCTGGAAGATCAGTAAAGGGAACACCTCTGCTATATCATCAAGCATCTCAATCCTCATTACCTTTATGCCATCCTTAATCTAGAACCTCCTCCGAGGCAAGCTCAATAATGCGGTCGCGAAGAACCTAGTTTTTGAACCGTATCGGTTGGCAGTTTTGATTCTGATTTTCGTAAATAGTCTCTGTTTGGCAAACTGGACTCGATTCATGAGAGGAGAGAGATAATAGTATAATATTATCATTATATTAGTACTAGAAAATTCTTGAATGATATTATAAGGTTACCTGGTCTGTTTTTGTTAAAAACAGAAAATCGGTTTAACCGGGTTTACGGTTTACTGGTGCAGCTTAGCACCAGCACTCTCTGATGAATTTAGCAATGCTAAGGCCTCATTATACATGTTCTATTCTCATAATAAATATGTTACTAGTGTCATTTATGCTAGTAGCTCAAAAAATAATTTTTAGAGATATTTTTACGAGTGTTCCGGTACACCTAGTTTTAGTAGTTGTACACCAGAGATATTTTAATATTATTTTAATCCACCTCCAAGCCAACCAATCACAACTTACCTTACACCCCCAAGACCTCCAAGGCTGTCTCATTTCATCATTTTGGCCGAAAATAACAAGAGAGAAAAGAGAGAAACTTTCATGAACACTTAATCTTCAAAGCTTGATTTCTTCTGAACTAAAACTCAAATCAAAACTCCGATTTCACCAAAATGATCCTCTCTTCTTCCTCTACATAACCATGTAACTTATCAAGGATGGAAATAAGGTGAGATGGCTGTCTCCCTCACATTTCAATTCGATTTTCAAGGAAAACCATGCAAAACATGTGTTTTCTTGATGTTCTTCCTTAGGAATCATGCTTAACTTGACTTGAGGGCCAAGAAACGTGAACTTCCAGCAAGTATAAGGTGAGATATCTCTTCCTAACATACTGAGTGAGATTTGGTCAGTTGAGATTTTTTGGATTTAAAGTTGTTCTTGATGTGATTTAGGAGGAAAAAGTGCTTAAGGACCACCTGAAAGTTTAACCGAATTAGGAGCAGCAAAACCAGGTAGGGTGTCACGAAATTAATCTTGATTATTTGTGTTTGAGTTGTGTGAATGTTGTATTATTTGGCTGTGCTAAAAATTGGTTGCATATATGATTGATTCTTGGTGAAAATTTGGTGAAATTTTGATGAAATTTGATGAAATTCAAGCTTTAAAGTTCATGTTCTTGGGCAGCTGGAAAAATGAAAAACTAAGCTTAAATTGAGGTTCAATTGGTGTTGAAATCATGTAGAAAAGATGGGGTTTTAGTGGCTGCTAATTTATTATGAATTTTGGTAAAAATTGGTTGCTGAAAAGACTGAAAAACCGGTAAAAACAGAGAAAGAATTTGAAGAACTTACGAAGAATATGAAAAACACTTTGAGTGTGGTGAAGAACATTGAAGAACACCTTTTAGATCTTAGAAAGGGCAAGGAAGTAATTATTTTGGTGTTTGAGGGGTTATTTGGTAATTTCTGAAAGTTAGGGTGGTAAAAGTAGAAATATTAAAAGTTACGGGTGGTAAAAAATGAATTTTAAAGGTTAAAAGTTAAAGTGGGTTAATTTTCGAAAATTTACTAATAAAATAATAAATAATAATAAAATATTAAATAATAATATTTAATTAAAAATAATATTT
>NC_029794.2:66858798-66864261 GCF_000816755.2 Arachis ipaensis
ATAGTTAGTCCTTGAGTTGCGACTAGGGTTAGGTATTATATGAAAAGTTAAACTGTTTCAGTATAGACTTAATGAACCTATACTTGGAACAGGCGAACTATTCATACCGAAATTTACATAAACTTTAAATACATACGTTAAGCAGAGAAATCAGAGCAGAGTAGAGAAACACAGAAAATAGAGTAACTAGAGTAAAGTAAAGAGATAAAGAGAAAAAGAGTAATATAGATACAGATGAAAAGAGTAATCAGAGAAGAGAAAAGAGGTACAGAGAACAGAGTAATTAAAACAGAGTAAAGAGATACAGAGAAAAGAGAAACCAGAACAGAGTAAAGAGATATATATGTTGCTTAATGCAACCCAAGAGATATTATATATATATTTGTTGCTTAATGCAACCCAAGAGATATTATATATATATTTGTTGCTTAATGCAACCCAAGAGATGTTTGTTTATTTATCTGTTGCCCTAAGGCAATCCAAGAGTAATTTTTCGTTCCCAAGAGTATATTTCCTGCGAGTAGAAAGAAGAGGCTGTCTCAATAGAGCTGCTAATAATTATATGCGCATTTATTTGAACGGAAAATCGTATCCGGAAAATCGTGAAGTCGTGACCGGATAAATGTCGGGAATGCAGGTGCTAACCGACACATGAGCTCATGGCCTACGCTAGGGCTAGACATGCATCATTCTTGTCTTCGCATCATTCTCTGTTGCATTCCTTTCTGTGTGTGATCTACTTCTTTATGTTTGTCTGCTTGTATGCCATTTCTGTGTTTTATTTTCTTGTATTCTTTTGTTTGTGTTCTGCTTTCTGTTGTCTCTACTTTCTCTTCCTATCTTTATTTTCTGTTTACTAATGCGCTATATTATGTTATCCGTCTACTAATCAACCCCAAATAAATGAACGTAACTAATAACCCCGACCCTACTAAGAACTCCCCAGTTCTTACCCCTTCTCTCTCCCTTTCCCCTTCAAATGGAAGTAAGAGTTTCTTTCCGTAGTTCGCTGACGATTGTACGCAAAAAGGGATTCCACTATAGGCAGTCTTCTAAGTCTAGGGTGAATATTGTTCTCTGATTATATGAATATACTGTGAGACCAGCCAACGTCTGCACCTCGTTCGTATGTGCACTTTAACCTAAATCCTGTGTACGAGATTCCTATTGTGTGGCTACTTCATGAGGTACCAGAGAGACGTCCTGTGGAAAAGCCTGATCGTGCAGAAGAGTAGCAGATGATGTTCTATCTTTTGATGACGTTCCACTTGACTTGAATTTTGAAGACCTAGAACGTACTTTCCCTCGCTTTAGTAGTTTAGAGGGACTAGGTGAGTATAGAGTCTAGGCTAGCCTAGGTGCCAGCTTAGGGACCTCTTGAACAGGTCAGGACCTGGGATGTTGTATGTATGTATATGTATATAGATATAATTTAGCTATATCTAGGGGTGTTCTAACTAACAGTCTATATTCTAATAAAGGATGAATCACCGAATGTTGTCAACTACTTGTGATGTATTTATGTGTGGTTGTTTATAACTGTTTTCTCTGTTATTACTTGTGAATTGATTATAAATGATTCTGTCTATTAATCCAAACGTTTTAAAAAAAATAATACACCACGCAAATTAACTACGCGTTTAACAACGAATCAGGCTCATATGATAAATAATAGGTAATAATTAGGAAGACAAATTGGTAGCGCTCATTTTCCGGTATGATCTAGACATATAGAAAATTGGGTCGTTACACCCTACTCTGGCATGCCACGGCCAACTCTGGCGTGCCACGCCCTACTCTGGCGTGCCACGCCCATTCAAATTGTTGGCGTTTGCACCAAGTAGCACGCCCTAATACACACGCCCAGCTTATTTTTCTTGCTTTCTTCCTCTTTTGTTGCTATTTTCACCTGAAATTCAAACAAGATCCCTTTCAATGCAATGTACCATAAATTCATCATTTAGTTCAAGTAATTGCATCAATTGAATTAGAATTTACTAATTCTATGGTCCTTTTAGTTAAGAGAAAGAGGTAGATGATGTAAGTCATCAGTGACAGCTACCACCACCACCATAGACTGGTGGTGCTAAACTAAATTTAAATAATCACAAGAGAGAGAAAGCAAAATAGAGAACATATACCTAATTATTATGGTTAACATTCAACTTAATTATAATTATAAGCACTATATAAATTTTAGAGGGTAATTTACCCTTTATTTTAGAAAGTGCATGGTAGCATTCACCTTAATTTTATGATTAATTGTGTATGGACAATCCAGCTAGGTAAACAATGAAAGATGCGAACAACATAAACAAATTTAATTTTTAAATTTAAAACCAATTCTTTTTTTTTAAGTTATTGTTTAAGTTGTTCAAAAAAAATATTGTTCTCTTATATTTTTTAATTTAGAAAATATTATCTTATCAAGAGTAAGAATTTGTGAGAATTAGGAAGAGATTGTGGCTATTATGAATAATTGAAATTATTGTGGTTATTATTATCAAATTGATGAAGATTTAGAATGCAATGACTAGCCAAAGTAGAGCAGTTGCTATTTTGATATAAGATCATCAAGTATTAAAAAAAAAAGTAATAAAAAAATACAATGCATACACGAAGCACGTTTGAGTGATATAGTTCTTTTTTATCGAGTCTCAATTTCATATATTTGGTTTTTGATTTTGGAATATTCCTATTTGAAAAGAAAAATGCATGTTTTAGTGAAAAAATCTTTAAAAAAGAAACCAATGAAAAAAAAATGCATGAGTATAAAAAAAAATCAAAATAGTTTCTTTTGAAGTATAAGTCATCATTTTAGTTTTGTCCTGTCTTGATATCCTTGGTTTGTTTGGTTTTGTGAAGTTCGAAATTGAAATTTTGTTTGTTTTGGAGTAGAATCAATGTAAATTTATGATTTGTATTTGTTTTTGTCTTTGAATTGGTATTTACAATTTTGTAGATCTTTATAGTAAAATTTTATTTAGTAGTGACTAGATATAAGTAAATCTTATTTCATTAAGAGGTTAAACTAAAATATATGATGATATCACTTTCTCTTTTTTCTCATCTTTAAGTTTTCGCAATTACATAAAATAAGACTGAAAAATCTTCTGCATATCCAGTAATTAGTCTTTAAATTAAAAAATATCTTAATTCAAATCCCTCTTTTAATTTTGAAGTCCTATAAAATCTATACATTTTTAATAGTTTCCCAAATCATACGATAGTTTCGAGATTTAAATTTAATTAGTTCATTTGTTCTTTTTCATTTGTCATTAGTTATTTACTATATATCAAGTTTCAGTCAAAATTTTATGAAAGAGATAGATAAGACTATTTATAAACGCATACACCATATTACCATATCATACTTGTGTAAAATGACTATGAGAAAGACTATTTATTTGGAATCAACGCGGTTTATATCACTTTTGTCGTATTGTGAAATAACTTATTAAGGAATTAGGAATACGTGATGAGTGATCCTCTTTAGATCGATTCTTATTACTCTCAATTCCAAATTAACATGACACGACACGAATGATCTTAATGAAGTATGAGTTCAGCAAAGCTTCCATAATATGAAGTGTTTACATCTTTTTCAATTACTGTGGCTTTTATGGAACAATGCCATATTGCCATCATTGGAAAATTAAGAAGAATAAAATAAAATCCTGAATTAGATATATGAGAAGGAGCACGCCTTATCATATATGAAATGTGAATATGCTTTCACTAATATGTTAGTGGATAATACTATTAGTGATCATAGCCTCATCAGTTCCTATCCAAAAATATTAATAATAAAATGAAGATTAATATTAAAATATAATACCTACGTTGGGAAATACCAATAAAACCTAACACATGCTGTAAAATGCAAACTATGTGGAGAATATTGCCCCACTTTTTTTCTTCTTCTTCTTCTTTTTTGGTCTTAGTGGATTAACGATTAGGTCATGACAAAGTATCTATTACACCAAATGGTTCTCTAATTCTCTTGTGTATATAAATACGGATAACTCTAACCAAGCTCTTGCATTATCCATCAAGTTCCTCACTCACTCACTCATTGAAAATAGAGTGAGATCAATTAATATATATATACATATATATAAGATGGGTGAAGAATGGAGCTATTGTGAGAAAGTTCGTGCATGGTTCACAAAATCAAAGGCATTTTTGCTAATATTAAGCTTGCAATTTGGGTCAGCGGGCATGTACATTATCACCATGGATGCTCTAAACAAGGGATTGAGTCATTATGTCTTTGTTGTTTATCGTAACGTTGTTGCCACTCTCGCTCTTGGCCCCTTCGCTTTTTTCCTTGAAAGGTTTTTTTTTTTTTTTCCTTCTCTTCTACTTCTCTCTTCACTCAGGTGCTCCATACATTTCATGATGTCATTAACATACATTAGACATGCATGTTAGTATGTATGGACTATGGATGCATGCATGAGTTTTGCGTACATAACAACATATGTATATACACATCATTCATGAGGAGTTCGATGTAGATACAAAATATATAGTGATTGATTTTTAATTTGTTTATAGTATTTTTGAATATAATTAAAGTACTATTTACACGTTTGAGTGTTTGTTCATGTACAGTTAATCTCTAAATTTGTAAAACATGTAATATGGTTTTCTGAGATGATCAAATAGAGAGGAAAAAAAAATCTTTTACTATTTTTTTAAAATAATCTTTAAATGATGTCTTTTATTAACCCATTTAGCCCTTAGTCGAAAAGAATAATTTTGGAGAAAAAAAATAAAGTGCATTCGTTGCACCATTATCGTTTTGCAATTACTTTGAAAATTAAAAAGAAAAAAAAAATTCTAGGTGTAGAAATTCTTAGACATTGAATTGTTGGTCATTACGCATTTTTTGTTCTTTCCGGATTCTATATCATCGATTTGATAAGTGTCACAACTTACAAATTGACGTTAATTAGATTAGATATACAAATATCAATATCCTATAATTGTTTATACTTATTTCAGGAAACTATTTTAATACACAAACCAACAAAAAAATTTTTTTTTTTGAAAGCAAATAGCTCAACACAATAGCAGTGGAGCACCAGAGGACAAACCAACAAAAAAATAAAGATACAAATTGGTGATATTAATATATTCGAAGATGTGAACTAGATTTTCGTGATTGTCGTGATCAATGTTATTGGTGTATTATAATATAAAACCAAAAAAAATTCTAATAATTCAATGAGGTTTTATATTTTGGATAAATAACATTTTATCTATGTCTACGCCTTCTTTTTCTTTTTTATTTCCAGGAAAGTTAGGCCCAAGATGACACCTCGGATATTTGCAGAGATTGTGGCACTGGCTTTTATAGAGTAAGTTTCTTGATACTTATCTATCTTCATTGACTTCTGAGCTTATTGTTGTTGATTAAATGTTTTTCTTTTAAAAGAAAAAAAAAATTACACGTAT
>NC_029794.2:66864282-66864619 GCF_000816755.2 Arachis ipaensis
ACATAAGCAATATAGTAAAATTTTGAATTATCGATAATCTAAAACAATTATACTCAATAATAAAGTGTATGAACTTTTCTGATGATCACATAATTACTTCATCTGCTATAATATTAATTGAACGAATCAATAAGAAAATTGTTATTTAACTCATTGTCAATTATTTATTATATATGTATATGTTCTGTTTTCTTACAGGATTATACTTGATCAATGCTTCACCTTCCTAGGAATGAAATTAACTTCAGCATCTTTTGCATCTGCTGTGATGAACTCTGTACCCTCCATAACCTTTGTGCTGGCAATCATTTTTAGGTAATAAATATATATAATTAAT
>NC_029794.2:66864641-66871913 GCF_000816755.2 Arachis ipaensis
CTATTCAAATGAAAATGATAAAAATATTTTCTCATGAAAATACTTTATTTAAAAGTGTGGTTTATTTATTTAGCCACATTTTAAACAAAAATAACACTTTTATAAATATTAAAATCTAACTATACAATTCATCATCCAAAAGTCAAAAAAAAAATACATGAAGACAATTTTAAATCTTGATTGTAGTATTCACCTTAAATAGCACCAAAGCATTTATTAAGATTGGGAGCTGCAGACTCTATACTCTATAGTTTGTATTCTTCAATTTTTATTTTTACTTTTATTCTAAATCCGAGGCTATAAACATAGAGTCGCTTACAATACATTGGAAAAACATTAATGAAGCTGAAACATACAACTTTTGGTTTTTATTAATAGACGAAAAATAATAGGGTTAATTAGTTTACATTTATAAGAAACGTATTCATCAAAGAACCCTTAAAAACAAGCATAATTATGAGACGATGATTATGTATGTGTATGTATGAGCAGGTTGGAGCGCATGAACATTAGGAACATAGGATGTCAAGCGAAAGTGACAGGCACTGTGATAAGTCTTGGAGGCGCTATTCTAATGGCAATGTACAAAGGTCCTATTCTTAACATTGTGACGTCATCAACAACCCATGTGGCCCACAATGGGAATAATGCTAACGCCACTGCTGACCAATGGCTCATGGGTGCAATCTTCATTCTAATAGGCTGTGCTGGCTTCTCTGGTTTCTACATATTGCAAGTACGTTTTTTAATTTTATTCTTCTTTTATACCTAATTTTAATTTCACCGGTAATATTAGAAATATTACTTCTATGGTATATGTCAATGTAATCAGTATTATTGCAATGACAATCACATATTCTCGTTTTTTGTCAGTGTCAAACTGAAATGTTATTGATCCTAATTTTTTATATAATACAATAAAGACTTAAAAGAATTATAAGTCAGTATCCACTATATATAGTTGAAGAATTCGTTAAAAATTTAATTTGAGATGAAATTCAATTCCTGGTAATAAGAATCTTAAAATTATTTTTATGAAACTGCGTAAAAGATAAATATGATAAAGATTGAAATTTAAATTAAGCTATTCCAATTTTTTTATAGATAGGTATAGATGTTTAATTTTGTTTAAGAAGGGAGCAACAAATCTAGCTTAGAATGATTTTAAATGAGAGAGTATAATAACTTTGTAATATTTTTGCATTGCTATGGAACAACAATTATAAACACAACAATAGATTAAAAGTTATGACCAGATTATAAATAAAATATTATAAAAATAATTTATTTTGTTAATTATATACGAGAAATACATTAAAAAATGGAAATGTGTAATAGGAAAAAGAAGAAACTTATGCATGATTTTGATTCAATTTCAGGCAATAACATTGAGAAAGTACCCAGCAGAGATGTCCCTAGCCACGTGGGTATGCTTTATTGGTGCAATTCAAAGCAGTGCAGTTACTGCTTACATGGAGCGTGATTCTCCTCAAGTCTGGATTCTGGCTCCTGATTCTAGGCTTCTTGCCTGTTTATATGCGGTTAGTACAGACAGAAAAAAAAAATTACGACTTTAACTTAAAATTTCTTGTGATTGAAATGGCTCGTTCTAGTCAAATAATTTGATTAACTGACTATTTTATTATTGAATGATATATAATGACCAATTATGTAGACAAATCTTAGTTAATAACAGAATGCAAATTTCAATTTTTGACAAATTGTGACATATTTGGGTTGGTTGTTTAATGAATCAGGGAGTAGTAACATCAGCAATACAGTTCTATGTGCAAGGGCTGGTGATTAAAACAACGGGTCCAGTATTTGTGACTGCTTTCAATCCCCTGCGTATGATCATAGTCACAGCCTTCGCTTCCATACTCCTTTCTGAGAAGCTCTACCTAGGAAGGTACTAAAATAAATGCTATGTATACCTTTCATTTGATTCAATTCATTTTTGTTTCTAGTAGATAGCAATATTATTAACATCATTATTGTTGAATTTGATATATTTGTATCAGTGTTATTGGAGGAGTAGTGGTGGTTGTAGGGCTTTATTTGGTTGTGTGGGGAAAATCTAAAGAAAAGAAAGGCGTAAAACATGCGATGCTGCCACCATCCCCTGAAAAAGAAATCCAACAACAGCAGCTACCAGTTACTGTTCCCAGAAATTTTGATGCCAGCAACAATAATAATAATGATGACGACGATAATAAAATGGATCATCAACTTATGGTTGTGGTTGGAATCAAGAACACCGACGTTGAAGCAAGAAGATCATCATCATGTTAGTGATCCAGCTTTTGTTCATTTTATGATTAATGGTGTTCACTGTGGCCTAATTAATGAAGGCCAATATATAGATAAATCCTTCCAAATTTTGGTAATTTTGTGCGGATTCTACCTTTTAATTTCTCTTCCATGTACTACTGTATCAAGGAAACTATATATCAATAAAACATTTTTTCTTTACCTTTATCCGTTATGTTATAATCCATCTATATGTGGCTGCATTTGGTCTAGGACAAGATATACTCCTCAGAACAAAACACAAAAGACCACTTTTATATTTTAAACATTTAGTGACATTTACTTCTTAACATTTGTTAAAATGTTAGTAAATACTTTTTAATTTTTTAAAAAACTTAGAAAAAGTGTCATCTATTCTCACTCTCAAAATTGAAATCCTTATGCAATAACCACTCACAATCGTTCACTCTATCACTTTCACTCTCATGCTGGAAACCACCTTTTCAATGAAAAAGATAAAGCTTTAAGAGCAAAGAGAACATAGAATTAAGCAATCGAACCCTCACCGAATCTGTATACTTTTTAAACACTCAAGTATATAGGGTTGATTCACTCAATTCTTTTCTAATCTTACTTTCTAAGACTTATTTTTCTTCTAACAATCAACAAATATTTAATACATGCACACAAATATCATGAGGACTTTTCAATAGTTGTAATGAGGCTAGGGTTAAGGTAAGATTATACTTAGTTAAGTGGACTTACTTGAAATTGAATCTTTGATTAACTTAAACTTCCCACCTAACATATAACAATCTATACAATTCTAACATTACAAAAATCGTGACCGATTTTAGTGACCAACAAAATCAGTCACTATTAGCGACCGATTTTGCGATTATCAAATTTTTCTAGGATTTAAAAAAAATCGGTTGCTAAATCAATCGCTAAATTTCAATTAGCGACCAATTTAATGACCACCCACTCTTGGTTGCTAATTTGGTCGCTAAAATAAAAATTAGTAACCGATTTAGCTACTCGTGACAAATCCAATCTAGTCGGTCGCTAAATTCGGTCGATATTTTTTTAACTTAGCGACCAAATTAGCAACCAAAACAAAAAATAAACTTTTAGGGTATGTTGGTGGCTAAATTGGTTGTTATTTTTAATTTAGTGACCGATTTTGTGACCAACATAAAAACAAGCTTTGTGGTGGTTGGTCACTAAATCGGTCGCTATGAAGTTGGTCGCTAAATCGGTTGTTAAATCGGATGCTAAGTGTTAACATAGCGACCGATTTAGCGACCAACTATAAAATGCTGGTTTTAAAGCATTCGGTCGCTAAATTGGTTGCTATTTTATAATATAGTGACCGAATTAGCAACCGACTTAACCGAATTTGCGACCAACTAAAAAATTAAAGTTACAAATTAATTAGTTGCAAAATCGGTCATTATTTTAAATAATAGGAACAAACTAGATTTCAAAATAAATTTAAAAAACTATCACTTTTCAACCCTAACCCTAAGCTCTCTCCTCACACAACGTCCCTCTTGTCGCCTCCCTCACTCTCCGACAGAGTTGAGAGAGAAGTCACTTTCCGTCGAGTCTTGCTTAGAGCCTGTTCTGCTCGCCCCCTCAACTCCGCAATCTTCGCCGCTGCCATTCTCAGCTCTTTCTTCATTGATGCTAACTCACACGGCAATTCTGCATCTGTAGCCACCACTGCGACTTCACCATTCTTATTCTCCATGTTCATTCTCACTTTTTCAAATCCAGATCCAGTTCCAGATCCGATCCTTGTTATCATATTCAATTCGCCCTGTGAATCTTGATTTTCATGTTCTTTGTGAATGTAAGCCAATCTCTGCTTGATGAAGAGGATCACGATGGTTCGGAAATTTAGCAAACAATTTCTTCGTTGGTAGTATAGTCCAAACCAACAAATAATCCTCTAAATCAAAGTTTAATATTTCTAATTCAAATTAACCGAGAGTAATGAAACCTCGGGTCGTTCTCCCTAGGACGCAATTGGAAGTGTTTCTCTTTCGGTTGTGGAGGCAAAAAGGGGTTTTGCAATCAAAGAACGAAAGATTAAAAGAACTAAGCAATAAAATAACTAAGAAATGAGCAAAATTGTGAATTAATGCAAGTAAGAAGTAAGTGAGATCAAAACTAATGAAAATGCAAAGATATGTAAAAGAGCCTTAACTTGGGAATGAGAGGATCCAAGGAATCCTATCATCGCCATAACCACAACTATGGTAATTATGATGAGTCAATCTTGCCTAGTCAACCCAACCATCGAGGAGTAAGTCAAGCAAGCATAATTGACCTTAATCCATAAGTCCTAGCTAACTTACCAAACTAGTTGATAAAAAGCTAGCGTCAATGGAAACAAGAGTCAACTAACTACCCAAGAATTACCACTAAAGGTCGGACATTATGACTCTAGTATCCTAGGAACTCAAATTCCAAGCCAAGGTGTGAAAATCTACTCAAAAATCATAGTTGGCATTTTCACAAACACCATGTGTACAAAAAAGTAAAGCATGGAAATTTGCAAAGTAAAATAGAAAGCTATAACCAACTATGCACAAAATCCACAATAAACATCCAAACAAACATAAAGAAAGCATGAAACAATAAATTCACCAATCAAAACTTCAAGAAACTCAAAATTGAAATTATAAACAAAGTAACTTGAACCAAAGGAAATGAAAATAAAGACAATGTAATTAAAGTGGAATTAAAGTGTACTTACAATTAAAGATGATCAAAATCCAAAATTAAGCTTGCTATAAAATGCTACATGAAAATGAAAATGAAAACCCTAAGAGAGCAATCTATTCTACACTACTCCTACTCCTAATTACTCTCCAAAAGTATCTAAGAGAGCTCCCCAAGCTAGTGTTGTTGCTCCCTTAATATAGCCTCTTGAACCAGCCTCAAGCCTCAAGAAATGGGCCAAAAGGAGCTCCAAATCACGAGTGCATGTGCATTTTTAATGAAGGCACGCACTGGGACCTGTGCGGATGCACAGGCGTGTGCGTCCGCACACTTCGCCAAATTTCCACTTGTGTGTACGCACAGATGGTTGTGCGCACGCACACTTTGCGATGCTCTGGATTTGCTCTGCTTGGCTTCTTGTGTGTACGCACGGGTAGTTGTGCGCACGCACGCATGCTGATTCCTTCTGTGCGTACGCACGCATCCTTGTGCGCACGCATGCATGGCTGAGCTTTTCTCCTTTGTTTTTTTTCATGCTTTCTCCCAAATGCATGCTCCTCTTCCTTTCCCACCAAGCCATTTCTACCTTATTCATCTGAAATCATTCACAAATAATATCAAGGTATCGAATGGAAGGTAAACGGAATAAAATTAGTCAAAATAAGTACAAAAGAGCATGTTTTCACATTTATGTCCAAATTAGGGAGATAACACTAAAGTATGCTATTTGAGTGCTTAAGTGTGAGTTCATATGCTAGAATCCATCCAATTTGAGTCAAAATATATCATCAAATATGGATTCATCAATTTTCCCACATTTAAACAATAGCATATCCTTATGCTAAACCAACAAGGAGAATGAAAAAGGGCAAGCAACTTTTTGCATGCAACTATCTATATCATGCATGTATGTATATACTATATATATTTATATATACTATAGTATCCTATTGAATTGGTGAAAACAAACAATCAAATTCTAAGCAAGTATTTAGACATATAGGGCCAAGCAAAGAATTAATTCGATGCAAACAAAATCTAGAGAATTGATTTAAGTTCCAAAATGAAGCAACTTGCAAGAATGCATGATAAGAGGTGTGGAAACATAGAATTGAGTAATTGAACCCTCACTAGATGTGTATACACTCTAATCACTCGGTGTTTAGGATTTTAATCACTCAAGTCTCCTCTAATCATGCTTTCAAGGATTTGCTTTTCATCTAACAATCAACAAACATGTGATGTGTGAGTGCAAGTATCATGAGGTCTTTAGAGGGTTGTAATGGGGTTAGGGTTAAGGTAGGATAAATATGGCTAAGTGAACGAGGGAATTGAATCTTTGATTAGCTCAAATGTCCACTCAACCTATATCAACCAAATTACAAACCATGCAACCTAACTTCCTATTCCCTTTTTATACACATTCATGCCTTAGTTTTTATTCAAAACACATATGCATTTCTTATTCATTTTTTTCCTTTTTCTTTGGGATAACTTTTGTCCCATCTTATTATTATATTTTTCTTTCATTTCATTTTTTTCCTTCTTTTCTATTTCTTTTTTTTTTCTATGACAAATGCATATGGTTAAAGTAAAATGATACATGAATGTGCACCCATTTTTCCAAATTTTTTTCAATAATTTCCCAAAACAAAATTTCTCTCTACCAATGCTTCTCAAGATTTCCCCCACACTTAAACGACACACACACCCCATCATAAGCTAATCAAAGATGCAATTCAAGGTAGGTCATAGTTTTCCGCTTAGGGTTGTGATGTGCTAATAATTAGAATAAAGGGGATTAAGAGGCTCAAAAGGGGTTAACAAAAGTAGATGCAAGGGTAGGTCTATATGGGTGAATGAGTTTAATACAAGAAATGGCCTCAATCATGATAAATGCATTCAAAATATCAAACATTGGAAATAAAGAATCAAACAAAACCAAGATCATAATCATAGAAGGAGAAAGATCACACAATGAACAAAATTAGTGGTTAGAATGTGTAACCACTCATTCAAGCTCAAAAACTCACAAGGTATTTGTTCTATCTCTCTTCTATGTTCCACAAAAATTCATTCAAGCAAGTTTGAAAATAATTTTCCAAATTAATTCAATAGAATGCCCTAAAACCAAAATTCTTGGAAATCTTTGTTGTTTTTCACCAAAATTATTTATTATATGTATGTATGTTGTGATGGATGCAAAATTTTCAAAATTTTCTTAGTTCTCTTCCTAATTTTCAACAAGCAAAAATTAACATGAACAATTAGGATCAAAATAAACTAGGCATA
>NC_029794.2:66871919-66880550 GCF_000816755.2 Arachis ipaensis
CAATGGTCAAAGATATTAACAAATATCTACAAGAAATATAATAAAAGAAAACAAAAATAAAGTAAAATGCAGAGTGTTCGGAAAGAAAGTTTACGCCCCAAAAATGGCGAATCTTCCCCTACACTTAAGCGTTGCATGGTCCTCCGTGCACTAACACAATCCGGTGGTGAGGAGCTATGAGGCCCCACCTTCAGCTGGTGGGCTCCGGGGGTTCCGGGTTGCTGTATACACAAGTAAACAACAATTGAGGAAAAGATCATATGAGTGTAGTATGATAAAAGATAGCGTGTGTATTCTAAGTGTGCGCACACTTTAGAACAGACACATTAGCTGGGTGAAAATGGCAACCACATAATCAAAAGAAATAGTTAAGAATGATTTCCTCAATTAAGTATCTAGGTTGCGATTAGAGAATAAGCAAAACTTAAGTCGCAAGCAACCCTAGGTAACACAAAAGTGAATTGAATCTATGAGAGATTGGTAATTGATATTGTGCAAGTGAAAGCGCAAAATTGATATAAGATAGCACAATAAACAACAACCAATCCATTAATGAAAAAGGAAACTACTCATTCATCATGAAACACAAAGAAAAAGTCACTTGGAAGGGTACTTGTTACAAAAAGTGATAAGCTTGAGAAGAATCAAGTTAGGTCACTCAAACAAATGCAAAGCATTAACAAGGAACAAGTACTAGACATGTGATGAATTTTAATATGAAAATCATGATGAAAAAATAATTTCAACTCAATTCACTTAATCCAATGCACTTATATAATTTGCCCTAGTGGTATAATAAAAAACGAGTATTCAAATCCACAAGATACTTGCATATTAAAGCAAAGTATAAGTTCATTGTATCAAGAGGCAATGATAAACCACTATTTTATGGTTTATATTGTGTTTAATTATGTGGTTTTATCATGACCCTTACCCACTTATTCATTAATTTAGCATGCATTTATATTCCCTTCCTAAAATTATTACATGATTGAAAACTGCTTCCTAGAGACTTTTAATTATGCATTTTTATTCTCCTTTATTCCATTCGATGCCGTGATCTGTGTGTTAAGCGTTTCAGGCTTTATAGGGCATGAATGAGTTGGAGATTGGAAAGGAAGCTAGCAAAAATGGAAGGAACACAAGAAATTGAGAAGATAACCAGCGAGAAGTGATGCGGCCGCATGGCTCATGCGACCGCGCGAAAGAGGAGAAATCGCAGTGATGCGGCCGCATGGCTCACGTGACCGCACGGATTGGAAAAGCACAAGCGACGCGGAAGCGTGGACAACGCGAACGCGTGGCGAGGAAAAGCGCGAATGACGCGTCCGCATGGATGACGCGATCGCGTGACATGCGCGATCTGCATAATCTGCAGGATTCGCTGGGGGCGATTTTGGACCCTATTTTGACCCAGTTTTTGGCCCAGAACAGCAGACTAGAGCCAGAGAACATGCAAAAACAAAAGAGAACATTCATTCTATACAGTTTTAGTTTTTAGATCTAGTTTCACTCCTCCTCTAAGTTTTCTCTCTACACATTCATAGTTCTTAGGATTTAATTTTCACTTACTTTTTTGGCATTGGAACACTGAGAAGAGTTATTACCTCATCAAGACTTCGTCATTCTAGTTCGTTTTCTTTACTTGGCTTCACTCTTCCATGTTCTTTGCTTTGTTAATTTTACCATTGGAATATTTTTAGGATTATTTAATACAAGGATCACCTTTATTTTTAATTGACTATTTTAATTTTTATTTACAATGTCTTTCTTTAATTCCTTTTCATATGCTATGAATTTTACCTTTACAATGAGAGAGTAGTTTCCTAACTTGATGGGGAATTGATTGAAAGGAACTCTTGAGTTGGAAGGCTTGAAAGAAAAATTGTAATTGGGTTTATGGTTGGATTGTCTCCTAATCACTAACACCAATCCCTTTTAATTTAGTGGATTGCAACTTGTGAACGGACGTAGCATTCCAACTTGTTTGACTTTCCTTTACCTAGTGAAGGATAACTAAACAGGACAACCTTCAATTGTCAATTAATCCTGAGAGCATTCCAACAATAATAGGGATTCCAACTAATCAATTCCCAGTCAAGGCTTTTATTTACATTATTCAAATTCACCAATTTAATTTCCTGTTTTCCCAATTCAAACCTTTTTGAAAACCTCTGATTAATAAAATAGTACACTTTTCTGCAACTCGTTGGGAGACGACCTGGGATTCATACTCCCAGTATTTTAATTTCAATTTTCTGTGACATCTTTCTAAATTGATAGGCGAATTTCTGGCGAATTAAGAACTATACTTGCAACGTATATATATTTTAACAATTTTTAATTCGCCAATTTCTGCCCGCATCAATTTTTGGCGCCGTTGCCGGGGAGTTGCAATGGAGTGCTAAAGTTATTAATTAGAATTTATTTATTTGCATTTTATTTTATTTTGCTACTATGAGCTGCATGTTTCTTTTGCTAGATGACGCGTTCACTTCCTGACCCACGCTTGCCAGTATTCGATCCTGAGATTAAAGAACCATCTCACGAATAAGGCGAGCTTGGCGTCGGTTAGTCCTCTCTGAGGGCGGATTTGAAACACCATCTGAGGAAGAGACCAACCCCCGTTCTACTGATTCGGTTGATTCACGTGCTGACGACATGGCAGAACCTAGAAGAGTTACCATCCAGGAGGAAGGAGCCCCTGATTTTACAATGCAACCGTTTCAAGCGCATCACCCAGCGGTGGCTACAGATTTCGAGATAAAGACCGCACTGCTCAATTTGATGCCCAAGTTTCATGGCTTCCCTGCTCAAGAGCTTATCAAGCACCTGAGAGATTTTCAGGCAGCCTGTTCTACTGTCAGGCGAGATGGTACAGATGAAACTTCAATTCTGCTGAAAGCTTTTCCGTTTTCTCTTGAGGGAAAAGCAAGAGAGTGGTACTACACTCAACCCCTAGCAAATGTATCCAACTTGGATACGCTCAGAAAAGAGTTTTTGGAGAAATTCTTTCCATCTGAAGTTACTGATAAACTGAGGAAAGACATTTCCACGATTGTTCAAGATGACAACGAGACTCTCTTTGAATACTGGGAGTGCTTCAATTGTCTTCTGGAAGCATGCCCCCACCACATGATCGACAAGATAGTGTTACTCAGCTACATCACACAGGGCATGAGGCCCCAAGATAAGACCACATTGGAAAGTGCTAGCAATGGGTCTATGAAGAAGTACAAAACCACTGATGAGGCATGGCAATTGATCAGCGACTTAGCTGAATCTACTAGGAACCACAAACAGAAGCAAGGCCATTCAAAAGCCATTGCAAAAGTATCCTCTAGCAGAGAGACTACTGCTCTAGCTCAGAGTATCTGTGAAATGACCAACTTGCTGAAGCAGATGCAATTGAATCAACAACAAGTTCAGCAAGCTCAACCTTCTCCAGCACAGCAATGCCAACAGTTAGTCCCACAGAGAGTTTGTGGAATTTGTACTGATTATAGCCATTATACTGATGAATGCCCGCAACTCCAACAGGAAGACAACATGGTGGCATCCACTCATAACTTCTATGACCACCCCAACCAAGGGTACAATCAAGGTGGAAATAATAACCATGGATGGCAGGACAATTCTAACCAGAATTGGAGGGACAACAATAACAGAGGAGGCAGAGATAATTAGGGAAATCAGAGGTGGAATAATAACAACAACAGGCAGCAGAACCAACCTTACAGAGCCCCTCACCTGAGGCAGTCCCAAGGACCACAGAATACCCAACAGCAGACCTCTCAATTTACTCACCCTTCTTCATCTCCTAATGAAGAGTTACTAAAATTTTTTTAGCGAAGTCAACAGACCATGGAAAATAACATTAATGCTAGTCTGAATGGTCTGACCGCTACTTTGCAAGCTCTTGTCTCACAGATTGGATCAATGCAAAATTCTAATAACCAACCTTCAGGTTCCACTGGAATTCCCTCTCAACCATTACCCAATCCGAAGGGGGGCATTAATGCCATCACCCTAAGGTCCAGAAACACACTACAGGAGAGGAATCAGGAGGAACCAAGCTTACCAGAACACGCCTCAGCTGAAGAGGTAGTAGAAAGAGGATGTTGAAGAGGAAGAGGACATACAAGACATAGCTGAAAAAGAAGAAGTCCAACCACAGGAGGAAGCACCAAGAGGTGCAGACACTGTAGAAAACACCACTCCCATTCCATTTCCACAACTTGCAAGGAAGTCCAGGAAGCAGCTGGAACTCGATCCCAAAATGGTAGAAATATTCAAAAAGGTTGAGGTAACCGTTCCTCTTTTTGATGTTATTCAACAAGTACCTAAATATGCAAAGTTTCTAAAAAATTTATGTATACATAAGGACAAAATTCATGAATTAGAAACTATTCCTTTAGGTAGTTCCATATCTGCTTTAATGGGAGGATTACCTGAGAAGTGTAGTGACCCAGGTCCTTGTATAGTTAGTTGTACTATTGGTGGAGTAGTAATTTATGATTGCATGTGTGATTTAGGAGCCTGTGTTAGTATAATGCCTTTGTCTATATATGATATTTTGAGGCTCCCTTCCTTAAAAAGGTCGGCAGCTTGTTTTGTGTTAGCAGATAAAAGCATTATTACAGTGGCTGGAGTTGCTGAAGATGTTTTAGTGAACATTAAAGGGCTTATATTTCCCACTGATTTTTATATCTTAGAGATACCCCATAATGACTCAGATAAGCCATCATCAATCCTACTTGGAAGACCATTCCTGAAGACATCAAAATTCAAATTGGATACTTTTTCAGGAACATACTCTTTTGAAATAGATGGCCGCATAGTAATCTTCAATCTGAATGGAGTCATAAACAACCCTCCAGAAGATCATTCTATCTTCCAGTGTGATGTCATAGATGAAACTGTAGCTGAAGTTCACAAGGAAGAGTTAGAAGAGAAGCACATTGGACAAGGTCCAAGTGTGGGGACCCTCTTGACTGACAATGAGGGCACCTCAGCATTTTCACAAGCTCCAGACAATCCAGAGCCTACCTATGATCAGAAGTTGGAACTGAAACCTCTTCCTCCACATCTCAAATATGCTTATCTTGAAGATGAACAGAAGTTCCCCGTTATCATTGAAAGGGAACTCACTTCCCAACAAGAAGGGCAGTTACTTGATGTACTGAGGAGGCATAAGAAAGCAATTGGGTGGAGTTTGGCAGATATAGTAGGCATCAACCCTCAAGTATGTAAGCATAGAATATTTTTAGAAGAGGGAGCAAGACCTGTCCGTCAACCCCAAAGAAGATTGAATCCCACTATCTTGGAAGTTGTCAAAAAGGAAGTGACCAGACTATTGAATGAGTCTTTTCTCTGATCTTATTGAGGACTGTTGATAAACCACTGTTTTATGGTTTATCTTGTGCTCAATTGAGTGATTTTTATCAACTCTTTACCCACTTATTCATACTATTTTCATGTTTTACAATTCCTTCCCAAAATTTGTGCTATGATTGGAAACATGCTTCTTTGATCTTATAATTGCTAATATTAATCCTCTCTTATTACCGTTAGATGCCTTGATATGTGTGTTAAGTGATTTCAGAGATTACAGGGCAAGAATGGCTTGGAGGATGGAAAGGAAGCATGCAAAAGTGGAAGGAATACAAGAAGTTGAAGGAACTGCAAAGCTGTCAGCCTGACCCTCTCACACTAAAACGATTATAACTTTAGCTACAGAGGTCCAAATGATGCGGTTCCAGTTGCATTGGAAAGCTAAAGTCCGGGGCTTCGATTTGATATAAAATATGCCATAGTTGCCCTGACTCTAGGCGACGCAAACGCGTGATCCACGTGGACGCGTCGCATCTGCGAATTTCAATCCGCGCGGCCGCGTGGGCGACGCCTTTGCGTCACTTGCCCGCGACCTGAACGTACCAGAATATGCTGGGGGCGATTTCTGGGATGTTTTTGACCCAGTTTGTGGCCCAGAAAACACAGATTATTGGCTATAAAGTGGGGGAATGTATCCATTCATCATCAGGCTTTCATATTCACAATTTTAGGAGTAGATGTAGTTTTTAGAGAGAGAGGTTCTCTCCTCTCTCTTAGGATTAGGATTTAGGACTTCTCTTAGTTTTAGGAGTGACTCTCAATCCCAGGTTCAATGTTCTTTTACTTTATATTTATCTCTTACTTTCAGATACTTTAATGCTTATATTAGTTATGTTGCCTATTTGGCTTATGCTACATTCATGTTATGATTTTCTTTGAATCTTTCCATTTGATAACCTGCAAGCAGTATCTGAGGTATCCCCCTGGTATGCACCTGTAGCTAATTATCTAGTTAGCCGCACATTTCCTCCTAACTTTTCTAAGCATCAAAGAGACAAGCTGAAAAGCGAGTCTAAATATTATATATGGGATGACCCATATTTATGGAGATGTGGCGCTGATCAGGTAATTAGACGGTGTGTGCCTCAATCAGAATTCTAGTCCATCTTAGAGGCCTGTCACTTATCTGAGAGTGGAGGACATTTTGGCCCTCAAAGAACTGCTAGAAAAATCTTGGACTGTGGATTCTGGTGGCCTACTCTTTTTAGAGACGCTGCTGAATTTTGTAAATCTTGCCCCCCATGTCAAAAATTTGGTAATATATCCAAGAGGGATGAGATGCCTCAACAAATTATGCTTTTCTGTGAAATTTTTGATGTTTGGGGCATTGACTTCATGGGTCCATTTCCAAATTCAAATGGTTATTTTTATATATTATTAGCTGTGGACTATGATTCCAAATGGGTGGAAGCAATTCCTACCCGCACTGATGATGCTAACACTGTTGTTTCCTTTGTGAGAAACCATATTATCTGTCGCTTTGGATCCCCACGAGCAATCGTGAGCGATCAAGGCACCCATTTTTGGTACAGGAGACTAACAGGACTAATGAAGAAGCATGGGATAATACATAAGGTTGTGACAGCATACCATCCTCAGACCAATGGGCAAGCCGAGGTGTCAAACAGAGAAATAAAGCGTATCTTGCAGAAGATAGTCAAACCTCATAGAAGAGACTGGAGCACCAGGCTACAAGATGCACTCTGGGCATACAGAACAGCATACAAAACACCCATTGGGATGAGTCCGTTCCACTTAGTTTATGGAAAAGCTTGTCATCTCCCTGTTGAGGTAGAGCACAAAGCCTTTTGGGCAGTCAAGGAGTGCAACATGGGGATGGAGAAAGCCGGAGCTGAAAGGAAGTTGCAACTGCAAGAACTGGAAAGCCTTCGCCTAGAAGCTTATGAGAACTCAAGACTATACAAGGAAAAGATGAAGGCTGCACATGATCAGCACATCAAGAGGAAAGAGTTCCAACATGGGGATTTAGTCCTCCTTTACAAATCTCGTCTGAGGCTCATGCCTGGCAAGTTGAGATCCAGATGGGAAGGTCCATACAGAGTGGAGAAGGCCGAACCATACGGAGTTTATCACCTAAGTCATCCTTCAAGTTCTGAACTTATCAAAGTTAATGGACAACGCCTAAAGCTATACCATGGCGAGAAGATGCAGAAAAACAAGGAGCTTGAGATCTTCCTCTTGGAGGATCCCCACATAGCAGAAGATTGAGCTAGTGGAGCGTCCAACTTACGGACGTTAAAGCAAAGTGCTAAGTGGGAGACAACCCACCATGGTATGATCGTTCTTTTCTTTATTTTTAGTTTTTCATATTCAATAACTCTTCTCTTTATTAGTATATTTCATGCATCTGTATTTACATAATTTAAAAAAAAATGCCACGCGACGTGACCGCATCAGCGACGCGTCCGCGTCGCAAGGAGAGGGGAAAAAATTAAAAACGAACAGAGAGTTATGCTGGAGCGTGGCTGGAGGAGTGCCAGTGGCACAAATCAGCCCACGCGACCGCGTCGCTGACGCGTCCGCGTCGTATGGGCATAATGACCTCCCACGCGACCGCGTGCCCTGATTTTCGACGTAGAAAGAGTGCACAGCTAAAAGTTATGCTAGAGTGGTGCTGGACTGGTGTTGGACGCGCAATCCCCCTCACGCGACCGCGTGCCCCACGCGGCCGCGTCGTACCCCATAAACTGCCCACTCACGCGATCGCATGCCCCACGCGATCGCGTCACCTAAAATTTGGCATTTAATGATTTTGAACAGAGAGTTGTGCGAGTGCGAGGCAACCCTCGCGCCACTGACACAAAACTGGGTCACGCGACCGCGTGACCGACGCAACCGCGTCCCTCACCTTAAGCGCAAGTCACGCGACCGCGTGCCCATGCGATCGCGTCGCTTGCGCCGCACAGCTCAACCTAATTTTGCCAATTATCATATCTTTTTCTTCTCCAAATCCTAATTTTCTTTTTTCCCTCCTTATTTCTTCCTCTCCCCTCTTCCTTCTATCTCACCTTTCACTCTCTCTCCCTCACCTCCATTAACAAGGTTTTATTTTCTTCTTCATCCTTCTCTTTTCTATCATTCTTCTTATTTTATATGTTATTTTCTTTTCTTTTCTTTTTTTCTTTTCATTATTCATATTTTCTTTCTTCTTCTTTCCTTTTTACATGGTGTTAGAATTTTATTTGAGTCATTATTCTTCATTATATGCTATATGCT
>NC_029794.2:66880978-66893556 GCF_000816755.2 Arachis ipaensis
CAATTATATATTATTTTCTTTAAAGGGTTGCTTGCATGTTCACTTTAATACTTTCTATACTTTATTTACCTTGCATGCTATGTGTTTGTGAAAAAGCCCATATGGCATTATGCACTTCTCTATGTTATTCTAATATTCAATGCTTGCTTTTCACAAATTTCCTTTACTATTATATTAATTGAATTTAATTGTCAATACAAACGTGATGGTTTGTTACAAAGTAATGCTTGGTCTATGCTACTCATGCCCTTTTCCGACATGCCAAAAAACACCTTGCATTCACTTATCACTATATGCACTAGCTATCTTCCTTTGATGACTTTTCACATGTACTCATGAGCGTGTGTTAATGTCAGTTACCTCCTAATGTGTATCCATCACCACCTTTTCCATTCTCTTCCTTGCTATATACCTCTTTGAATTTAATTTACTTTCTCTTCCCTTTTCAGGATGGTCACCAAGAAAGAAAAAGAGAAAGCTACTCCCAAACCTCCAGCAAGAAGAGGAACTAAAAGAGCACTAGTGGCAGAGCCTTCTTCAACTGCAGTCAAGCCCTCAACAAAAAGAGCTAAGAGGATCATAAAGGTTGATGAAAAGGAGAAAGCCTTTCAAGCAAAGGACACTGCGCGATTTTCCAATCGCTACTGTGAGCATATGTTCCCCATCCTGGCTGAAAGGAGTTACAACAACGAACACCTTCTTATCCTCCCGCCCAATATTGCTACTTTTGTTGAGCCATAAATTGAACGAAGACAATGGGATTTCCTACAGAGACAACAGAAGCAGGTCAATCTTTCTTGGGTAGTCGAGTTCTACTCTAACTTCTACCTGCCTACCCTATAGTCTGTCTTTGTCCGTCAGAAGCAAGTCCCCATTACAGAAGAGGCTATTCAACAAGCTTTGAGTCTTCCCCCTATTCCAGAAGGATTGGACGCTTTTCAAGAAGCTGCACTCAAGCGCCAGATGTACCAATTTGACTGGGAAGCTGTTCTCAGAGTTATCGCACTACCTGGCAGCCGTTGGATCTATGGATACCATCGTACCCGCCCTAAGGGAATATCAGCTTCAGCACTTACCTTGGAGGCTCGCGTATGGGAACAGATCATGTCCCATTACGTCTTTCCGAGCACTCACGAGTCCTCCTTCACTGCAGACATGGCCGTTCTACTATGGTGCATCCTTATAGACCAGCCTCTGAATCTACCAAGACATATCCGGAATGCCATGGGACACGTACAAATTACGGGCAACTTACCTTTTCCCGCCTTAGTCTCAGATCTTGTCTCAGCAGCCGGAGTTTCCTACAGAGCTGGAGACACCAAAGCTATGCTTCCACGGGATGATTAGTATGTCCCCAATGGGAAGTACCTCAGACTTCCAGCAGCCACTACAAGCCTTCCCACTGCTCCGGTTGAAGATATCTCTTCTTCAACACCACAAGCACCTACAACAGATGAACTGCTCTAGCAGATAATCAAAAGATTGGATCGGCAAAAACAGAAAGCGAAGTTAAGAGAGCGCCGTAACGAGCGCCGATTCAAACACCTCAAGGAGCTACTCAAGGGACACTTCAAGGACTCAGACACCCCAGACTCCACTTCTTTTACCAGCACAGGGAGCCATGATGGTCCCAACTGTGGAGATACTGCTACCAGCCCACCCATGTTCCTGACAGATGGCACCAAGGACAGTGCAAAGCCTTAAGTGTGGGGAGGTCGGTCAGTACCTGACTTCCGGAGGTAATTTCTCTTTCCTAGCACCAATAAATTAGGATATTTTAGTTAGTTTTTCTTTCTTTTATAGAATAGGATAAATTGCATAGTAATAGGTTAGTTGCATGCATGCTCTACTTGATTGAAAAGACAATAAGTTTCTTCTAAGACTCTATCTTTGGAACAAAATTTCACTAATTTTTCACATTTTTATGATAAATTTGCTTGAAGTTGTATTTGGAACATGATGTTTGAGCTAAAGAACACACAACCTGTAAAGATTTGAGCCTTTATGCATGGTTACATTATTTAACCATAATTATTTTATTCTTGTGTGTTTACTTCTCTATGATTGTAATCTATATTTTGTTTTATCTTATATGTCCAACATTTATTATATTTATATGCTTGCATATGATTGATGCCATTATTTGTTTAAACTCACTTATCCAAATTAAGCCTACCCTTTTTTCAACTACCTTTGTTAACCACTTTGAGCCTTTAATTCCCATTTGTTCTATATTTCACCACATTACTAGCCTTAAGCGGAAAAACAATTGTATATCCCAAACTGAATCTTTGGTTAGCTTAAGATAGAATTGTGTGTGCTAGTTAAATATGGGAAATTGTGGGAACAAAAGTTATTAAGGGAATGTGTCATGATAATTTAATGGAAATTTGGATACCTACTCATGTGAAACTATAAGAATTAAAAATCTATGTGCATTGATAAGCTATGTTTATTTTTGCTTCTATTTAAAAAAAAATTTAATAAATAAATGAATAAGGGGACAAAATTACCCCAATGCTGAATTGAGAATTCAAAGATCAATGCACATATGATAAAAATTAAAATAAAAGGTTGATACATGAGTATGGAATGTAAAAGGGGAATTCTGGGTAGCTAGGTATGAATTCTAAGGTTATGCAAGTTATATAGGTTAGGTTGAAGCTTGGGTTAATTAAAGATTCAATTTATATGCTCACTTGACCATACATGTATCCCTACCAACCTTGGCACCATTACAACCTTGAAAAGACCTCATGATGTTTGCATTGGTATATTAACTGTTGTTGATTGGTTAGGAGAAGAACAAAAGTTAGAGAGCATGATTAGAGAAGGATAGAGTGATTACCTTATACACTAGAGAGATTAGAGCGTACATACATCATCAGTGAGGGTTCAATACTTGAATTTTCATGTTCCCTGCTTTCATAAGTGGTGCACGAAATTGTGATCCCTGATTTGTAAAATTATTTGTTCGTTCTCTCCCTGGCAATGGCGCCAACAAACTGGTGCACAATACCATGGTCCAAACATAACTTCACAACTTCGCACAACTAACCAGTAAGTGCACTGGGTCGTCCAAGTAATAAACCTTACGTGAGTAAGGGTTGATCCCACGGAAATTGTTGGTATGAAGCAAGCTATGGTCATCTTGTTAATCTCAGTCAGGCGGATATCAAATAGTGGTGGAGTTTTCGAAAATAAATAATAAATAAATAGAAAATAAAGATAGAAATACTTATGTAATTCATTGGTGGGAATTTCAGATAAGCGTATAGAGATGCTTTCGTTCTTCTGAACTTCTGCTTTCCTGCTGTCTTCATCCAATCAGTCTTACTCCTTTCCATGGCAAACTTTATGTATGGGCATTACCGTTGTTAATGGCTACATCCCATCCTCTTGTGAAAAAGGTCCAAATGCTCTGTCACAGCACGGCTAATCATCTGAGGTTCTCGATCATACTGGAATAGGATTCACCCTCCTTTTGCGTCTGTCACTACGCCCAGCACTCACGAGTTTGAAGTTCGTCACAGTCATTCAATCCCTGAATCCTACTCGGAATACCACAGACAAGGTTTAGACTTTCCGGACTCTCATGAATGCCGCCATCAATCTAGCTTGTACCACGAAGATTCTGATTAAGAGATCCAAGAGATATTCATTCAATCTAAGGTGGAACGGAAGTGGTTGTCAGGCACGCGTTCGTAAGGGAATGATGATGATTGTCACGTTCATCACATTCATATTGAAGTGTGAATGAATATCTTAGAAGCGGAATATGTTCAATTGAATAGAGAAACAGTAGTACTTTGCATTAATTCATGAGGAATAGCAGAGCTCCACACCTTAATCTATGGAGTGTAGAAACTCTACCATTGAAAATACATAAGTGATGAAGGTTCAGGCATGGCCGAATGGCCAGCCCCCAAACGTGATCAATATGATCTAAAGATGAACTAAAAATCATAAGATGTCTAATACAATAGTAAAAAGTCCTATTTATACTAAACTAGCTACTAGAGTTTACAGAAGTAAGTAATTGATGCATAAATCCACTTCCGGGGCCCACTTGGTGTGTGCTTGGGTTGAGCTTGAAGTTTACACCTGCAGAGGCTCCTTCTGGAGTTGAACGCCAAGTTGTAACGTGTTTCTGGCGTTCAACTCTGGTTCGTGACGTGTTTCTGGCGTTTAACTCCAGACTGCAGCGTAGAACTGGCGTGCAACGCCCTTTTGCATCATCTAAACTCGGCCAAAGTATGGACTATTATATATTGCTGAAAAGCCCTGAATGTCTACTTTCCAACGCAATTGGAAGCGCGCCATTTTGAGTTCTGTAGCTCCAGAAAATCCATTTTGAGTGCAGGGAGGTCAGAATCTAACAGCATCAGCAGTCCTTCTTCAACCTCTGAATCTGATTTTTGCTCAAGTCCCTCAATTTTAGCCAGAAAATACCTGAAATCACAGAAAAATACACAAACTTATAGTAAAGTCCAGAAATGTGAATTTAACATAAAAACTAATAAAAACATCCCTAAAAGTAACTAGATTCTACTAAAAATATACTAAAAACAATGCCAAAAAGCGTATAAATTATCCGCTCATCAATAAGCTATCTTCCTGCACTTTTATCTGTTTTACTGTATAATGATAGAATTAGTAGAATTTGATTTGTAATTGTTTTGAAGAGCTTATTTACTTTTGATCAAGTGGGCAAGAATCATATAGTTGCATTCATATATATAGGATTGCATTGCATTGCATGAGTTTCTGCATGTTCATACTTATTTACTTTATCTCCTTCAATTAATCATGAGGACATGCTAATGTTTAAGTGTGGGGAGGTTTATAAACCACTATTTTATGGTTTATATTGTGTTTAATTGTGTGGTTTTATCATGATCCTTACCCACTTATTCATTAATTTAGCATGCATTTATATTCCCTTCCTGAAATTATTACATGATTGAAAACTGCTTCCTAGAGACTTTTAATTATGCATTTTTATTTTCCTTTATTCCATTTGATACCGTGATATGTGTGTTAAGCATTTCAGGCTTTATAGGGCATGAATGAGTTGGAGATTGGAAAGGAAGCTAGCAAAAATGGAAGGAACACAAGAAATTGAGGAGATAACCAGCGAGAAGTGACGCGGCCGCATGGCTCATGCGACCGTGCAAAAGAGGAGAAATCGCAGTGATGCGGCCGCATGGCTCACGCGACCGCGCGGATTGGAAAAGCACAAGCGACGCGGAGGCGTGGACGACGCGAACGCGTGGCGAAGAAAAGCGCGAATGACGCGTCCGCATGGACGACGCGATCGCATGACATGCGCGATCTGCATAATCTGCAGGATTCGCTGGGGGCGATTTTGGACCCTATTTTGACCTAGTTTTCAGCCCAGAACAGTAGACTAGAGCCAAAGAACATGCAGAAACAAAAGAGAACATTCATTGTACACAGTTTTAGTTTTTAGATCTAGTTTCACTCCTCCTCTAGGTTTTCTCTCTACACATTCATAGTTCTTAGGATTTAATTTTCACTTACTTTTTTGGCATTAGAACACTGAGAAGAGTTATTACCTCATCAAGACTTCGTCATTCTAGTTCGTTTTCTTTACTTGGCTTCACTCTTCCATGTTCTTTGCTTTGTTAATTTTACCATTGGAATATTTTTAGGATTATTTAATACAAGGATCACCTTTATTTTTAATTGACTATTTTAATTTTTATTTACAATGTCTTTCTTTAATTCCTTTTCATATGCTATGAATTTTACCTTTACAATGAGTGAGTAGTTCCCTATCTTGATGAGGAATCGATTGAAAGGAACCCTTGAGTTGGAAGGCTTGAAAGAAAAATTGTAATTGGGTTTATGGTTGGATTGCCTCCTAATCACTAACACCAATAACTTTTAATTAAGTGGATTGCAACTTGTGAACGGACGTAGCATTCCAACTTGTTTGACTTTCCTTTACCTAGTGAAGGATAACTAAATGGGACAACCTTCAATTGTCAATTAATCCTGAGAGCATTCCAACAATAATAGGGATTCCAACTAATCAATTCCCAGTTAAGACTTTTATTTACATTATTCAAATTCACCAATTTAATTTCCTGTTTGCCCAATTCAAACCTTTTTGAAAACCTCTGATTAATAAAATAGCACACTTTTCTGCAACTCGTTGGGAGACGACCTGGGCTTCATACTCCCGGTATTTTAATTTCAATTTTCTGTGACATCTTTCTAAATTGATAGGCAGATTTCTGGCGAATTAAGAACTATACTTGCAACGTATATATATTTTAACAATTTTTAATTCGCCAATTTCTGCCCGCATCAGGCAACCGTATCGCTAATAAACAAACACTTGCAATTTATTTAAATAGAGACAACTAAAGAAAAACTAATATAATAACTAAAATGAAAATAAAATTAAATGAAGATTAAGTAAAACAAGAGGAAAAATATGGAAGAAGAAAGAAAATGGAGGGATGCAGGAAAAAAAGGAAGAAAAGAAGTAGAGAAAAGAGAAGATAGAAATGGTTGAAAACAGGGGATGGATCCACGCATAAACGTTGCAGACGCGTGCACGTGGTGTGCACGAAAAATGGTACCGATGTGTACGTGTGGATGGAAAAAGCAAAACGACGCGTACGCGTCGATGGAAAAATGTAAAAGGCTAGTGTGTTCGCACCGTGCGTGCAAATGCCGTGACCAGAGGCCATGTTATGAGGTGTGCGTAGGCACAGGGCTGTGCCCATGCACAGAAAGCCGAAAATAATTTTTTTTATAGATCATGTGTGCACGCGCACACAGGTCTGTGTGCGCGCACGAGCGCGTCGATGAAAAGGCTAGTGTGTTCGCACCGTGCGTGCAAATGCCGTGACCAGAGGCCATGTTATGAGGTGTGCGTAGGCACAGGGCTGTGCCCATGCACAGAAAGCCGAAAATAATTTTTTTTATAGATCATGTGTGTCATGTGTGCAGGGGGGGTGGGTGCACACGCACAGGCTGTGCTGGCGCTGCGAACAGAGGGCAATTGATAAACCACTATTTATGGTTTATATGGTGTTTAATTGTGCGGTTTTATCAAACCTTTGGCCACTTATTCATATGATTAGCATGCATTTATAATTCCTTCCTAAAAATACTTCATGGTTGAAAACTTGCTTCCTAGAGACTTTTAATTATGTATTTTAATTCTCCTTTATTCCATTTGATGCCGTGATCTGTGTGCTAAGTGTTTCAGGCTTTATAGGGCATGAATGACTTAGAGATTAGAAAGGAAGTTTGCAAAAAATGGAAGGAACACAAGAATTTGAGGAGATGACCAGCGAGAAGTGACGCGGTCGCATGGCTCACGCGACCGCGCGACATAGAGGAAATTGCAGTGACACGGACGCATGGCTCATGCTACCACGCGGATTGGGAATTGCACAAGTGACGCGAAGGCGTGGACGATGCGCACGTGTGGCAAGGCAAAACGCTGGATGACGCAAACGCCTGGATGACACGATCGCGTGACGTGCACGATCTGCAGAATTTGCAGAATTCGCTGGGGGCAATTTTGGGCCCTGTTTTAACCCAGCTTTCGGCCCAGAAAAGCAGATTAGAGCCAGGGAACATGCAGATTCCAGAGAACAACATTCATTCCGCATAATTTTAGTTTTAGATATGATTTTACCCCTCTTCTAGGTTTTCTCTCTACACATTCATATTTCTTAGGATTTTGATTTTACTGCTTTTGGACTGGGATATTGAGAAGAGTTATTACCTCCGTCAAGACTTTGTCATTCTAGTTTGTTTTCCTTACCTGTCACTTACTCTTCCGTGTCCTTTATTTACTCAAGATTATTATTGGATTATTTTTAGAATTTATTAATACAAGAACTATTTTTATTTTTAATTGATCCTTTTGATTATTACTTATCATGTCTTTCAATATTTCCTTTTCTTATTTCATGGGTTTTACAAACATAATGAGCGAGTAGTTCCATAACTTAATTGGGAGTTGATTGACAGGAAGACCTTGAGTTGGATGCTCAAGAGTGAAATTATAATTGGGATCACGTTGGGTCGCCATCTAATCACTGACAGTAATCCTTCCCAAGGGAGAGGATTAGAACTTGTGAATAGAAACTGACTTCCAACTTGCTTGACTTTTCTTTATCTGGTAAAGGATAACTGAGTATACAACCCCCTATTATTAATTGATCTTGAGAGAACTCCATCAAGGATAGGGCTTCCAACTAAATTACTCCCGGTCAAGGTTTTTATTTAAATTACATAAATTCTCCAATTTAATTTCCTGTTTATCAACTCAAACCATTTTTTAGAAAACACCTGATTAATAAAATAGCACACCTTTCTGCAACTCGTTGGGAGACGACCTGGGATTCATATTCCCAGAATTTAAATTTTAATTTTGTGATAACCCTTCTAAATTGATAAGCAGATTTTCGGTTGGTTAAGAACTGTACTTGCAACATATCTCTTATAACAATTTCTTAACTCGCCAATTTCCGCCACGTCAATTTTTGGCGCCGTTGCCGAGGAGTTGCAAAAGAGTGCTAAGTTATTGATTGGAATTTATTTATTTGCATCTTATTTTATTTTCGCTACTATGATCTGCATGTTTCTTTCGTTAAATGACGCGTTCACTTCCTGATCCAAGCTTACCAGTATCTGATCCTGAGATTGAAAGAACTATTTCACGTATAAGGCAAGCTCGGCATCGGTTAGTCCTCTCTGAGGGCGGATCTGAAATGTCACTTGAGGAAGAAACAAGCCCCCGTTCTACTAATTCGGTTGATTTACGTGCAGGTGACATGGCAGCACCTAGAAGAATTACTATCCAGGAGGCTGGAGCCCCTGATTTCACAATGCAACCATTTCAAGCGCATCATCCAGCGGTGGCTACAGACTTTGAAATAAAGACTGCACTGCTCAACTTAATGCCTAAGTTTCATGGCTTACCTGCTTAAGAGCCTATCAAGCACCTGAGGGATTTCCAAGCAGCCTGTTCTACTGTCAGGCGCGATGGTACAGATGAAAATCTATTTTGTTAAAGGCTTTCTCATTCTCTCTTGAGGGGAAGGCGAGAGAGTGGTACTACACTCAACCAGCAGCAACTGTTTCTGACTGAGATATGCTTAGAAGAGAATTTTTTGAAAAATTCTTTCCAGCTGAAGTTACTGATAAATTGAGGAAAGACATTTCCATGATTGTTCAGGATGAATCCGAGACTCTCTATGAATAATGGGAGTGCTTCAACAACCTTCTGGAAGCATGCCCACACCATATGATTGACAAGATAGTGTTGCTCGGCTACGTCACATAGGGCATGAGGCACCAAGATAAGACTACATTGGAAAGTGCTAGCAATGGGTCTATGAAAAAGTATAAGACCACTGATGAGGCATGGCAATTGATCAGCGACTTAGCTGAATCTACTAGGAATCACAGGCAGAAGTAAAGCCGATCAAAAGCTGTTGCAGAAGTATCCTCTAGCAGAGAGACTGTTGCTCTAACTCAGAGTATCTGCGAAATGACCAACTTACTGAAGCAGATGCAGTTGAGTCAACAACAAGCTCAGCAAGCTCAGCCCTCTCCACCACAGCAAAGCCAACAGTTGGTTCCACAGAGAGTGTGTGGGATCTGTGCTGATTATAGCCATTATACTGATGAATGTCCGCAGCTCCAGTAGGAAGACAACACTGTAGTAGCCACTCATAACTTTTATGACCGCCCCAATCAAGGATACAATCAAGGTGGCAGTTACAATCATGGATGGCAGGACAATTCTAACCAGGGTTGGAGAGATAATTCTAACTAGAATTGGAAGGACAACAACAACAGAGGAGGCAGAGACAATCAGGAAAATCAGAGGTGGAATAATAATAACAATAGGCAGCAAAACTAGCCTTACAGAGCGCCTCACCTGAGGCAATTCCAAGGACCACAACACAACCAACAATAGACTTCTCAGATCACTTATCCTTCTTCATTTTCCAATGATGAATTACTACAATCTATTGATCAGAGACAACAGGCCATGGAAAACAACCTTACTTCTACTCTAAATGGTCTGAATTCTACCTTACAAGCTTTTGTGTCACAGATTGGATCACTAAATAACTCCAATAACCAGCCCTTGAGCTCCAGCGGAATCCCCTCTCAACCATTGCCCAATCCAAAGGGTGGCATCAATGCCATCACCCTAAGGTACGGAACCACACTGCAAGAGAGGAATCATGAGGAACTAATCCCATCAGAACACACCTCAGCTGAAGAGGTGGTAGAAGTGGAGGATGCTGAAGAGGAAGAGGACATACAAGACATGGTTGAAGAAGAAGAAGCTCAACCACAGAAGGAAGCACCAAAGGGGGCAGACCCTGCAGGAAATGCCCTCCCTATTCCATTTCCACAAATTGCAAGGAAGCCCAGGAAGCTGATAGAACTTGATCCTAAAATGGTAGAAATATTCAAAAAGGTCGAGATAACTGTTTCCCTTTTTGATGTTATTCAGCAGGTACCTAAATACGCAAAGTTTCTAAAATATTTATGTATACATAAAGACAAAATTAATGAATTAGAAACTATTCCTTTAGGTAGCTCTATATCTGCTTTAATGGGAGGTATACCTGAAAAATGTAGTGATGCAGGTCCATGTATGGTTAATTGTACTATTGGTGATGTGATATTTTTTGACTGCATGTGTGATTTAGGAGCATGTGTTAGTATAATGCCTTTGTCTATATATGATACTTTGATGCTCCCTCCCTTAAAAAGGTCAGCAGCTCGTTTTGTGTTAGTAGATAAAAGCATAATTACAGTGGTTGGAATTGCTGAATACGTATTAATGAGCATTAAGGGGCTCACATTTCCCATTGAATTCTTGGTGCACGAAATTGTGATCATCAACAATGGTGCCAAAGGACTTGGAGCTCTCAAACGTGAATCACACTTTGTCACAATTCCGCACAACTAACCAGCAAGTGCACTGGGTCGTCCAAGTAATAAACCTTACGTGAGTAAGGGTCGATCCCACGGAGATTGTCAGCTTGAAGCAAGCTATGGTCACCTTGTAAATCTCAGTCAGGCGAATTCAGATGGTGATGGAGAATTGATGATTAAAAGATAAATAAAACATAAAATAAAGATAGAGATACTTATGTAATTCTTTGGTTGGAATTTCAGATAAGCGTATGAAGATGTTTTGTTCCTCCTGAACCTCTGCTTTCCTATTGCCTTCTTCCAATCATTCATACTCCTTTCCATGGCAAGCTTTATGTTGGGCATCACCGTTGTCAATGGCTACTTCCCATCCTCTCAATGAAAATGTTCTACGCACGCTGTCACCGCACGGCTAATCATCTGTCGGTTCTCGATCATGTTGGAATAGGATCCATTGATCCTTTTGCGTCTGTCACACGCCCAACAATCGCGAGTTTGAAGCTCGTCACAGTCATCCCTTCCCAGATCCTACTCAAAATACCACAGACAAGGTTTAGACTTTCCGGATCTCAAGAATTACCGCCAATAATTCTAGCCTATACCACGAAGGTTCCAATCTTAGATTAGAAACCCAAGAGATACACATTCAAGCTTGTTTGCATGTAGAACGGAAGTGGTTGTCAGTCACGCGTTCATAGGTGAGAATGGTGATGAGTGTTACATAATCATCACATTCATCATGTTCTTGGGTGCGAATGGATATCTCGGAGAAGAAATAGACTTGAATTGAATAGAAAAACAATAGTACTTGTATTAATTCATGAGAACAGCGGAGCTCCACACCTTAATCTATGGTATGTAGAAACTCCATCATTGAAAATACATAAGAACAAGGTCTAGGCATGGCCGAATGGCCAGCCTCCAAATGTGTCTAAGATAGCATAAGACTTATCAAAGATGAAAATACAATAGCAAAAGGTCCTATTTATAGAAAACTAGTAGCCTAGGGTTACAAAAATGAGTAATTAATGCAGAAATCTTCTTCCGGGCCCACTTGGTGTGTGCTTGGGCTGAGCATTGAAGCTTCCATGTGTAGAGACTTTTCTTGGAGTTAAACGCCAACTCTTGTACCAGTTTGGGCGTTTAACTCCAGCTTTTGTGCTAGTTCCGGCGTTAAACGCCAGAATTCTTGAGCTGACTTGGAATGCCTATTTGGGCCATCAAATCTTGGGCAAAGTATTAACTATTATATATTTATGGAAAGCCCAGGATGTCTACTTTCCAAAGCAATTGAGAGCGCGCCAATTGGGATTCTGTAGCTCCAGAAAATCCACTTCGAGTGCAGGGAGGTCAGAATCCAACAGCATCTGTAGTCCTTTTTCAGCCTCTGAACCAGATTTTTGCTCAGGTCCCTCAATTTCAGCCAGAAAATACCTGAAATCACAGAAAAACACACAAACTCATAGTAAAGTCCAAAAGAGTGATTTTTAAATAAAAACTAATAAAAATATAATAAAAACTAACTAAAATATACTAAAAACATACTAAAAACAATGCCAAAAAGCGTATAAATTATCCGCTCATCACAACACCAAACTTAAATTGTTGCTTGTCCCCAAGCA
>NC_029794.2:66894784-66899757 GCF_000816755.2 Arachis ipaensis
ATGAGCGGGGCTTTTAGCTTTTTGCTTCTGAACAGTTTTGGCATCTCACTTTATCCCTTGAAGTTCAGAATGATTGGCATCTATAGGAACTCAGAATCCAGATAGTGTTATTGATTCTCCTAGTTAAGTATGTTGATTCTTGAACACAGCTACTTTATGAGTCTTGGCCGTGACCCAAAGCATTTTGTTTTCCAGTATTACCACCGGATACATAAATGCCACAGACACATAACTGGGTGAACCTTTTCAGATTGTGACTCAGCTTTGCTGGAGTCCCCAATTAGAGGTGTCCAGAGCTCTTAAGCACACTCTTTTTGCTTTTGGACCACGACTTTAACCGCTTAGTCTCAAGTTTTCACTTGACACCTTCACGCCACAAGCACATGGTTAGGGACAGCTTGGTTTAGCCGCTTAGGCCAGGATTTTATTCCTGTGGACCCTCCTATCCACTGATGATCAAAGCCTTGGATCCTTTTTATTTTACCCTTGCCTTTTGGTTTAAAGGTCTATTGGCTTTTTCTGCTTGCTTTTTCTTTCTCTGTTTTTCTTTCTTTTTTTTTTGCTTATATTTTTTTCTGCAAGCCCTTTTTTTTATTCACTGCTTTTTCTTGCTTCAAGAATCATTTTTATAATTTTTCAGATTATCAAATAACATTTCTCCTTTTCCATCATTCTTTCAGGAGCCAACAATTTTAACATTCACGAATCAACAAAATAAAAAATATGCACTGTTCAAGCATTCATTCAGAAAAACAATAGTATTGCCACCACATCAAAATAACTAAACTGTTTTAAAATTTGAAATTCATGCACTTCTTTTTCTTTTTCAATTAAAAACATTTTTCATTTAAGAAAGGTGATGGATTCATTTTCATATCTTTAAGGCATAGACACTTAGACACTAATGATCATGTAATAAAGACACAAATATAAATAAACATAAAGCATAATTTTCAAAAAACAGAAAATAAAGAACAAGAAAATTAAAGAACAGGTCCACCTTAGTGATGGCGGCTTGTTCTTCCTCTTGAAGATCTTATGGAGTGCTTGAGCTCCTCAATGTCTCTTCCTTGCCTTTGTTGCTCCTCTCTCATGGTTCTTTGGTCTTCTCTAATTTCATGGAGGAGGATGGAATACTCTTGGTGCTCCACCCTTAGTTGTCCCATGTTGGAACTTAATTCTCCTAGAGAGGTGTTGATTTGCTCCCAATAGTTTTATGGAGGAAATTACATCCCTTGAGGCATCTCAGGGATTTTATGATGAGGAGTTTCCTCATGCTCTTGTCCATGAGTGGGATCTCTTGTTTGCTCCATCATTTTCTTAGTGATGGGCTTGTCCTCATCAATGAGGATGTCTTCCTCCATGTCAATTCCAGCTGAATTGCAGAGGTGACAAATGAGATGAGGGAAGGCTAACCTTGCCACAGTAGATGACTTGTCCGCTACCTTGTAGAGTTCTTGGGATATAACCTCATGAACTTCTACTTTCTCTCTAATCATGATGCTATGAATCATGATAGCCCGGTATATAGTAACTTCAGATCGGTTGCTAGTAGGAATGATTGAGCGTTGGATGAACTCCAACCATCCCCTAGCCACGGGCTTGAGGTCATGCCTTCTTAGTTGAACCGGCTTCCCTCTTGAATCTCTCTTCCATTGAGCGCCCTCTTCACAAATTTCTATGAGGACTTGGTCCAACCTTTGATCAAAGTTGACCCTTCTAGTGTAGGGGTGTGCATCTCCTTGCATCATGGGCAACTTGAATGCTAACCTTACATTTTCCGGACTGAAATCTAAGTATTTTCCCCAAACCATTGTGAGCCAGTTCTTAGGGTCCGGGTTCACACTTTGATCATGGTTCTTGGTGATCCATGCATTGGCATAGAACTCTTGAACCATTAAGATTCTGACTTGTTGAATGGGGTTGGTGAGAACTTCCCAACCTCTTCTTCGGATCTCATGTCGTTTCTCCGGATATTCGCCCTTTTTGAGCTTAAAAGGGACCTCGGGGATCACCTTCTTCTTGGCCACAACTTCATAGAAGTGGTTTTGATGCACCCTTGAGAGGAATCTCTCCATCTCCCATGACTCGGAGATGGAAGCTTTTGCCTTCCCTTTCCTCTTTCTAGAGGTTTCTCCGGCCTTTGGTGCCATTAATGGTTATGGAAAAACAAAAAAAGCTTTAGCTTTTACCACACCAAACTTAGAAGGTAGCTCGTCCTCGAGCAAAAGAAGAAAGAAGAGAGTAGAAGAAGAAGAAATAGAGGGGATGGAGGGGGCTTTGTGTTTCGGCCAAGGGGGAGAAGTAGTGTGTAGGTTGTGTAAAAAATGAAGGAGTGAAGATGGGTTTATATAGGGGTAGAAAGGGGGGTATGGTTCGGCCATTATGGGTGGGTTTAGGTGGGGAAGTGGTTTGAATTTGAATGGTGAGGTAGGTAGGGTTTTATGAAGGATGGATGTGAGTGGTAAAGAGAATGGTGGGATTTGATAGGTAAGGGTTTTTGAGGAAGAGGTATTGAGGTGATTGGTGAATGGGTGAAGAAGAGAGAGAGAGGTGGGGTAGGTGGGGATCCTGAGGGGTCCACAGATCCTGAGGTGTCAAGGATATCTCATCCCTGCACCATGTGGCGTGCAAAAATGCCCTTTGCTGCCAATCCTGACGTTAAACGCCAGGCTGCTGCCCATTTCTGGCGTTTAACGCCAGCTTCTTGCCCATTCCTGGCGTTAAACGCCAGTCTGGTGCCCATTTTTGGCGTTAAACACCCAGAATGGTGACAGACTGGGCGCTTAACGCCCATTCTGCTAGCCTTACTTGCGTTTAAACGCCAGTAAGTTTCTCCTCCAGGGTGTTCTATTTTTAATTCTGTTTTTCATTCTGTTTTTGCTTTTTCAATTGTTTTTGTGACTTCATATGATCATCAACCTACAAAAAACATAAATTAACAAAAGAAAATAGAAATTTAACATAGATAAGTAAAAATTGGGTTGCCTCCCAACAAGCGCTTCTTTAGTGTCAATAGCTTGACAGTGGGCTCTCATGGAGCCTCACAGATGTTCAGAGCAATGTTAGAACCTCCCAACACCAAATTTAGAGTTTGACTGTGGGGGCTCTGTCTGACTCTGTGTTGAGAGAAGCTCTTCATGCTTCCTCTCCATGGTTACAGAGGGATATCCTTGAGCTTTAAACACAAGGGAGTCTTCATTCACTTGAATGATCAATTCTCCTCTGTCAACATCAATCACAGCTTTTGCTGTGGCTAGGAAGGGTCTGCCAAGGATGATGGATTCATCCACACACTTCCCAGTCTCTAGGATTATGAAATCAACAGGGATGTAGTGGTCTTCAACCTTTTCCAAGACATCCTCTACAAGTCCATAAGCTTGTTTCCTTGAATTGTCTATCATCTCTAGTGAGATTCTAGCAGCTTGTGTAACAACCCTGATTTTTGAAAGTACGGATTTCTCTGGAAGATCAGTAAAGGGAACATCTCTGCTATATCATCAAGCATCTCAATCCTCATTACCATTATGCCATCCTTAAGCTAGAACCTCCTCCGAGGCAAGCTCGATAACGCGGTCGCGAAGAACCTAGTTTTTGAACCGTATCGGTTGGCAGTTTTGATTCTGATTTTCGTAAATAGTCTCTGTTTGACGAACCGGACTCGATTCATGAGAGGAGAGAGATAATAGTATAATATTATCATTATATTAGTACTAGAAAATGCTTGAATGATATTATAAGGTTACCTGGTCTGTTTTTGTTAAAAAAAGAAAATCGGTTTAACCGAGTTTACGGTTTACTGGTGCAGTTTAGCACCAGCACTCTCTGATGAATTTAGCAATGCTAAGGCCTCATTATACATGTTCTATTCTCATAATAAATATGTTACTAGTGTCATTTATGCTAGTAGCTCAGAAAATAATTTTTAGAGATGTTTTTACGAGTGTTCCGGTACACCTAGTTTTAGTAGTTGTACACCAGAGATATTTTAATATTATTTTAATCCACCTCCAAGCCAACCAATCACAACTTACCTTACACCCCCAAGACCTCCAAGGCTGTCTCATTTCATCATTTTGGCCGAAAATAACAAGAGAGAAAAGAGAGAAACTTTCATGAACACTTAATCTTCAAAGCTTGATTTCTTCTGAACTAAAACTCAAATCAAAACTCCGCTTTCACCAAAATGATCCTCTGTTCTTCCTCTACATAACCATGTAACTTATCAAGGATGGAAATAAGGTGAGATGGCTGTCTCCCTCACATTTCAATTCGGTTTTCAAGGAAAACCATGCAAAACATGTGTTTTCTTGATGTTCTTCCTTAGGAATCATGCTTAACTTGACTTGAGGGCCAAGAAATGTGAATTTACAGCAAGTCTAAGGTGAGATATCTCTTCCTAACATACTGAGTGAGATTTGGTCAGTTGAGAGTTTTTGGATTTAAAGTTGTTCTTGATGTGATTTAGGAGGAAAAAGTGCTTAAGGACCACCTGAAAGTTTAACCGAATTAGGAGCAGCAAAACCAGGTAGGGTGTCACGAAATTAATCTTGATTATTTGTGTTTGAGTTGTGTGAATGTTGTATTATTTGGCTGAGCTAAAAATTGGTTGCATATATGATTGATTCTTGGTGAAAATTTGGTGAAATTTTGATGAAATTTGATGAAATTCAAGCTTTAAAGTTCATGTTCTTGGGCAGCTGGAAAAACGAAACCCTAGGCTTAAATTGAGGTTCAATTGGTGTTGAAATAATGTAGAAAAGATGGGGTTTTAGTGGCTGAAATTTTATTTTGAATTATGGTAAAAATCGGTTGCTGAAAAGATTGAAAAACGGGTAAAAAACAGAGAAAGAATCTGAAGAATTTATGAAGAACACGAAGAACACTTTGAGTGTGGTGAAGAACATTGAAGAACACCTTTTAGATCTTAGAAAGGGCAAGGAAGTAATTATTTTGGTGTTTGAGGGGTTATT